>NC_134487.1:107047293-107122293 GCF_040206685.1 Ascaphus truei | reverse complement strand
AACATCTGGTGGAATGTATTGTTAATGCATCTTATTACAAAAGATTACGTGAATTACCCTTTCTAACATTTTTATGTGTTATTTGCTTTTTACATTAAAATGCATACAATTGTGCAGCCTAGTATACGTGTAGGTATCTTTGCACTCTAAATTATATTTCTATTTCTGTGGTAGGGCAAATTATTAACATTTGTATACCAAAAAGCAATAACCACAGATTGTATTATCTTGCAATCTTCTGTGGATTCTGCAGTAAAACATCTGAGGGAGCAGATTATTTCTTTGCTTTGGAAGGAAGGCAATTATATTTGTTTATCATTTTCATGTTTCTGAATGTCTCTCTGCTATATCATCCTGGATGGCCCTCCACCGACTTAAACGTAACATGACAAAAATAGAGATCCTCATACTTCCTCCCAAACCTGGCCCTACTACCTCCTTCCACATTACAGTTGGAAGTACCATCATTCACCCACTAATCCAAGCACGCTGCCTAGGGGTCATACTCGACTCCTCTCTTACATTCTCCCCTCACATTCAAAATGTCTCTAAAACCTGTCGCTTTTTCCTCTGCAATATTACAAAGATACGCCCTTTCCTCTGTTGCTCGACTGGTAAAACTCTGACTCAGGCCCTCATTCTCTCCCATCTCGATTACTGTAACATCCTGCTGTCCAGCCTTCCTGCCTCTCACCTTTCTCCCCTACAATCTATCCTAAACGCTGCTGCCAAAATCACTCTACTCTTTCCTAAATCTGTCTCTGCGTCTCCCCTCCTGAAATCCCTCTCCTGTCTTCCTATCAAATCCTGCATCTCGCACTCAATTCTCCTCCTCACATTTAAAGCTTTACACTCTTCTGACCCTCCTTACATCTCAGCCCTAATTTCTCGCTATGCACCATCCCGACTCTGCTCAAGGATGTCTTCTCTCTAACCCCATTGTATCTAAAGCCCTATCCCGCCTTAAACCTTTCTCATTGACTGCCCCGCACCTCTGGAATGCCCTTCCCCTCAATACCCGACTAGCACCCTCTCTATCCTCCTTTAAGACCCACCTTAAGACACACTTGCTTAAAGAAGCATATGAGTAGCACCGTAGATATTACTAAACACATGATACATAAAGCTTGGCCCCCTGCAGAAGCACTTACCAAAATGCCCTCCTATTGTCTCTGTACGTTCCTCCTACATACCAATTAGATTGTAAGCTGCTCGGAGCAAGGACACCTCTTCCTAAATGTTACGTTTATGTCTGAAGCACTTATTCTCATGACCCGTTATCTGTATTTGTTTTGATATGATTGTCACGTGTATTACTATTGTGAAGCGCTATGTACATTAATGGCGCTATATAAATAAAGACATACAATATTTTATTGCTCTCACTGAATTTCCTTTTTTTTTACTTTTCTTGCATGCAGGTGTAAGTATAATGTAGCTGAACTGGAAGGGTATCGTCCACAGCCATGTTTAAATAACTTTGTTCTGCTGTTAGTTTAGCAAAACATCTGTGACTTATTAGACAGCTAAAAACAGAAGACAATGGCGAGATTAGTAGGAGAATCTGAAAAGGATGTACTGTACATATTATAAAAACAGATACAAACCGGCGCCTCAAAGAATAAGTCCAAACAAATGTCCAAATGTACTAGTAGAAGGTTAGCATGGAATCCTATAAGGTAGTCCAATCTTGTATACCTGGACCGACTTGAGGCTCCGTGGATAACGTCACGTGATATGTGAAATCAAACACAAAAAAGAATCATAGTGTATACTGTTAATTAAAATGAACACCAAAAACAACATACAGTAGCCAGAGACAGACAAACATAAAACTCTATCTACAAACAACATAAAACACAAAAACAAACACAAGCTGTATGAACAATTAAACTAATTTATTAAAAATAATTATAAAAGACAACTGTTCCATATAATGGAGGTGGCGTTTTGAAGATGATCTGGTAGTAAAACCCGAATCCTACTTACAACACAGCAGGTATAAACAAACGTGCGAGTCCAACTGTGGCAAGCAGCTCCTGTTCACTCTTCCGTCGCCGGAATCGTCCCAGATCGTCCCAATATCATTGGTGCACTCTGTTTTAGTTCTCAGACACCGAATGCATTTGTATACCCCTGAGGAAGTGACAAAACGAAACGTGTAGGGTCAGAGGTCGAGGCTTATGCGCAGTGTTTCAAGCGTGGTGTACATTTCCAGCTTATTAACAAGTGGCTGCCTTCACCTGACAAATGCACCCGGTGTCTGAGAACTACAACGGAGTGCATCGGTGATATTGGGACAATCTGCAGACGTCCGCCGGCGACGGAGGAGAGAATTTGTGTATTTCTTTGAGTATTTTGCAGTGATGTGTGTTGTAGTTACATTGTAGGACAACACGGCATATTGAGTTGTAGAGGGTACATACTCTGTTAAGGTGAGTTTGGGGTGCTGTACCATATGTCCCAATAGTCTATAATTAGCATTAGCATCGGTTGAGCAATGCGCTTTCTGATGAGCTTGCTTAGGCTAAGGCCCCGCTGCCTCAGACCACGCGCCCGCACTGCAGACAGGCGGTGGCTGCAGAGGCACTTGACCGCTATATGCAGTCTGTAGGGAGTGGCGGCCAGGGTGCGTGGTTTCAGCGGAGGGCTGCAGCGGGTGTCTCCCGGGTTGCAGGAGGGACCCCCACATGCCCTCTGCTGCTCTCCATGCTACTCCCCTACTCCACATGCCCTCTGCTGCTCCCATCCGATACCACCCCCACGCCGTCCCTCCAGCGGATGGCTGCAGCGGGGGTCGGTCTCCCGGGCTGCAGAAGGGAGCTGCTGCCGGCTGTATGCTGAAAGGTAAGCAGCTCCCCCCCCCCACCACAAATGCCCTCCTCTCCGTGCTGATCCCTCCCCCCGGTGCACACACACACACACCACCCCCCTACCTTGTGGAGGAAGCTCTCTGACAGCTCCCGCCAATGATAGGCTCATCAGCGCACCACGTGACGCATCACCACTCGGGATCGCAATTTTCTTGCATCCCGTGGCAGCTGATGCGTCACAGCGCATTGTGAGCCGTGCAGCGAGGGGAGACTGGGATCGGCTAGGAAAGGATACCCCTGCTGGTGAGGGACACGCACGCAGCCGCGCGCGCTGCCGGACACAGCGGGACCAAAGCCTATGGGAGGATTTGTTCCTATAAAGTACATCTAGCTTAGCATCGTTTTTGGATGTCAGAATAACAATATGCAAACCAAATATTAAATTGGAGTCAAGCTATAAGCCCAGATATTTAAAACTAGTGACAGTGGCTAGAATGGTGTTAAAGTTGGTTCTGATCTGTAGCTCTGTCATTGGTAGCTTAAGGCTGAGGACCCGCTGCGGACAGCCGCGTGCGCGCGGGCCACCAGCCTCTTACCTCCTGCCTGTCTGTCCCCGCTGCCTCCTTCCGACGGGGCTCAATATGCGCTGTGACGCATCAGCCGCCAGGGGATGCAAGAGGATTGTGATCCCTAGCGGTGATGCGTCACGTGGTGCGCTGGTGAGCCTATAAATGCCGGGGGCTGGAGTGAGCTTCCCCCACCTCCAAAAGGTAGGGGGGGGGGAGTGTATGTATGTGTGTGTGTATGTATGTGTGTGTTGTGTGTGTGTTGTGTGTGGGGGGGCGGACCGCCGGGGAGGGGGGAACGGATGAACGGACACTCCGCTCAAACCACAACCCCCCCCACTCCAGCTCCCGCTCCCTACAGACCGCAGGTAGCAGTCAATTGCCTCTCAGCGCGCCGCCTGCATGCAGTGCGGGCGCGCTGACTGAGGCAGTGGGCCTCAGCCTTAGAAATTTAACCTTCGTCCCAAATACCTTTGTTACAGTTTTGTCAGTGTTTAAAAACAGTTTGTTTTGGGAAATCCCGTAAGAGCTCAGATCATCCAGATATGAAGGAGTGAAACTAGTTTAAACCATGTTCCCAAATTCCAGAACACTGGAGCTTGTTTAACAATATACAGATGCAGCCACCAGTATTAGAACTCTTGCCTTTGAAATTCTGGGGCAGTCTCACAGTAATTGCTGCAACATTGCCTCAACATTTCTGTGAGATTCTTAATGGCCCATCGGATTAACACTGCAGGGGTCCCTGCAGTCCCATTCAGCTTCACTGGGACTGCAGGGACCCCCCGCTGTGTTAATCCTATGGGCCATTAAGAATCTCACAGAAATGTTGAGGCATTTACTGTGAGGCTGCCCCAGAATCTCCCAGAATTTCCCAGGTACAAGTATTCTAATACTCGTGACTGCATCTGTACAATGTTCCACAGTATCAAAAGCCTTTACAAAATCTAGGAATATAATAAACATCATTATATAGTATAAAAACATGATTACTAATGTAACAGTGTTTCCCCCACCCGGTGGGAGATTTGACCATTACTACAGCGTATGGTGCATATACTTTCTGGTAACAGGAGGGCTGAGTCGTCCGACGATGGTAGTGGGGACACAGGAATAGGCTTCTGGGGTTCATACTCTACATATTCTTTAGCAGTGCAGTGCCTTCATATGCCGTTGGCTCCAGGGAACTGAAAGTGATCTCCCATGGTAGAATGATTACCTCTCCCCCCCAGTAAGGTCACATACCAGGCAGGAGGTATAACAACAGGAACGGTTTATTATCTTCACTGTACAGCACAGTAACAAGGCAGAGTTCTGCCCAATGCAGTACTTCAGCTATCACTAAAGGATGGTCCCTGGACCTTCACTACAGGCCATGGGCACCCGCAGCAGTCCCAGCTCTTCCCTGCCCCTCTACCAGAGGCAGAGGTATGGTACACACTCACTCTCCCCTGGAAGGAAGAGGACCAGAGTCGGCCCCATAGTCAGGCTCTTGGCTGTGTGACCTGCCCGTCTCAAGTAGGTAGAGGCATTCCTAAATTTGGGGCAGTACTGCCCTTAAGTACAGCCAGGCGGAGGGCACCAGGTCTGTCTCATGGTCATGCCCAGGCCTGATGTCACCGGCTCCTACTGTCACTCAAGTGCAGCTCCTCGGAGGGGGGAAATCCCATATCAACTACTGGCAGCCTGATTGCACCAGGGCTTACTGCCAGTGCAAGGGCAGAATAGTAGCCATCAGGTGACCTAGCTACACTAACAAATGAAGTGTATATCATAGCAAGTGAATAAATATGATATAAGTTTTATTACTCATCACAAACAATATACCCTGAAGCAGTGCCAGTGCTTGCTACGTTCTTGTGGGATTTTTGGATAACTTACTATATTATCTTTAAAAATAATCTATTACTTGATTGATTATAGATATATGAAAATCAAACGCAGGTCTCACGGCCAGTTTCATAATATCTGTAATGCAATATTTTTGGTCAAACTCAAAACTAACAGTATAATTACATTTATGTGAAGGCATTTGGTGCACTCTCTTTGCATTAAATTAGCTCCCTGTTGAATTACATATAATCTGATTATGTTACTCTATATTATTACATTTCATAAAGAATATTGGGCTATAACGCAGATAAGCTTATAGGACCATCTGTTGCTTTAATCCAAAGATTTATCTATTCTTCATCCTTTACAAAACAACAATAAATCCAGAACCAGTGCTACAGAATGTAAAGATGACTTCCCAGTAACAAGAAAATTAGTGTAACTAGTTGGGAAGCACAAACTACAGTATTTGGTCTGAGCAAGAGAGTCTGGCAGGGAATTTGTAGCTCATCATGGAGGACAATACAACTGCAATTAACGTAAGCGAGAGCTTCACAGCAATGCCCACAATTTTTCCAAGATTTGGATATAGCATTTTATCATTCCTAATGTTTTTGAATGCCACATTTTCCATCCTTAATAATATGTTAGTAGTTATAGTGACCATAAAATATCCTCAACTCCGTAATCCTATCAACATTTTTATTTTAAATGTGTCATTTTCTGACCTTATGATGACACTGTGCGGCACTACGATTGTAGTCAGCACCACTTACCATAGATATTTCTACCTGGGAGACAAATTCTGTGTTTTTCAAGGGTTTGCTGTCAACTATTTTGGTAAGTTACTAATGTACAGGATATGTTCATAGTATCATTTGTTGTTTTGAGATATGTGCAAATTCCAAATAATTGTAAAAACATGGCATACTGTAGGATATACTTGTGTAAGTGTTGAGGATGTGTTCACATTCGTTTGAGTGTCGTAATACAAATACTTAAAGGTCTTCAAAATTGATGCATGTATACTTTTGTGCAATGAAGATGCAATAACTGAATACAACAAATGTAATATACGAAAGCACAAAATATTTAAAATTGATTAAAAATATTGTAAACTATTATTTGGGCATAAAATCAAAGATTTGCAAAACTTCCTTTGTTGCCAACCTTAATTAAATAGTTTGACTAATTATTCACAGCAACTCAGCAAGTTGTGTTTGTGTTTTCCCAATGGATTTTGGCATCAAATTGAAGAAACAGCATTCATATTATAGCTTCCGATTTTGAAATCGTGATCTATTAGAAATATGTAGACATGTTGTAAGTGTTGAATTGTGTAGAAACAGAGGCAGTCTGCAAACCAGATAACAAAAAGATATAGTATAGAGTATAATAGGTACGGAAATGTGCAAATGTTTTCCTTGTACCAAGCACAGAACATAATTAAATCTGCATTCCTTATAATTTGTCACATAAAACGTTTTAGTGTATGTCAGTATCATGAATATCCCCCGCAGTGTCTGTTTATGTTCCAGTTGAAATACAGTAGCATCACAACTCCAGGGGCAGTGCTTTTAACACCCTGTGAAATTGTTTTGTTAGTAAGACGCATGTTCACAAGTTACTGAGTACAATAAGGTGCCAAACAGAGACTGGCCCTATGAGGTGGGCGTTGAAGCATGTCACCCGTTTTCTACGTAATGAATGAAATGGATCACCATACACTGCATAACCTCACAGGTCATTACGTGAATAGCTGCTAATAATTCATAAAATGTATGCCCAAATGTGAAGATCTTTTTTTTATTTTAGCTCTATAACAAAGCAATCAAATGCAAAAAATGGGTTCCCTAAGACTGGTAAAAAGCATATTAAAATGAGTACATAGTACAGAGCGAGACTCACTTGAACACGACAGAATATCAAAATTTTCCATTCCATATGGAAATATCGTGCAATCATTGCATAAGATACATGTAATGAATTGTTGGTACCCTTCAGCTGGTTACTGTATTAGTCTTTTCTTAAGAGAATCTTACATGAACTGCATATGTTCACGTATGTCTATGTACTACTGTAAGGACATTTTGGAGCAAACCTGCAATGGGTGTCATTTTAATTATGCACCTTTAAGCATCAATTTATGAAGGACGTTGCTCCAATTTGTCCCCCAATTGCGTAAGCTTGCAATTTGGGGAGTGTCCAGAGGAGGATTTAGTCTGGAGATATATGACACACAGGTTATAATGAGATGGATGCAATTTAGCGACACTGTGAATCACTTTTTCTTTACTCTGCTTCAAAAAGTTTATGGCTACTTTTCTGCACCAGACGTTTCTACATTTGACACAGTTGTGAGTGAGATCCCCATTGGTGGTTATTCATTAAACTGCAATAGTGCCCTAGTTGCCACAATCCTCATTGACTGTGACATAATGCCAGGGTGTATATGCCACACTATATATTGGATCAAATATGTCTATACTTTATTTCTACGAGTATCTTTCTTCTTTTTGGGGAGTCCTTTCTTGCAATTGTTTTAAATGTGATTGCTTCTAAGACAGGTTTTTGTAATGTATGACATTTTAAATTCCATATGGTGTACTATACAGTATATTTTGTACAATAATGATGATTGGTATTTGACTATTAACTCTGTTCCTTTTTAGTAGCATCTAGACTGCTATATTTCACCTTGCAATGGGTCGTTTTCGATGAATTGTTATTTTTGTTCAAATATATTTGAGTATTTTTTATATGTTTTAGTATACTGTATGTGAACTTTGTCATGACCATCAATTCTATATGACTTTGAGACACTGAGTATTATCAGATCTAATTCAACAAGTTAAATATTTCAGATTTGTCTACATTATCTTTGCCTACCTCATATAAAATGTATTCATGTAAGTTAAATGTTCAATTAAAGCTGCATTTATTTATATTTCTCATAACATATCTTCACAGTTTTATTTTCCTTTTGTATTCCAGGAATTGTTTCACTGTGGTCCCTGACTATCTTAGCTTATGAGAGGTACAATTTTGTCTGTCAGCCAATAGGAGCTTTGCAGCTAAGCAGCAAGAGAAGTTACCAAGGAATTGCATTTATCTGGCTTTTTTGCCTTATTTGGGCTATAGCTCCACTGTTTGGTTGGAGCTCTTATGGTCCTGAAGGAGTCCAGACCTCCTGCTCTATTGGCTGGGAAGAGAGATCATTGAGCAACTACAGTTATCTGATTACCTACTTTCTCACATGCTTCTTAATTCCTGTAGGTATAATTGGATTTTCATATGGAAATATCCTGCAATCATTGCATAAGGTACATGTAAAGAATTGTTAGTACCATTTCAGCTGCTTACTTTATTAGTATTTTCTTAAAAGAATCTTACATGA
The DNA here is from genome assembly GCF_040206685.1 of Ascaphus truei. Lineage (NCBI taxonomy): Eukaryota > Metazoa > Chordata > Amphibia > Anura > Ascaphidae > Ascaphus > Ascaphus truei. The sequence continues at coordinate 107,113,684 of NC_134487.1, read as the reverse complement.
ACTGCATATGTTCACGTATGTCTATGTACTACTGTAAGGGCATTTTGGAGCAAACCTGCAATGGGTGTCATTTTAATTTTGCACCTTTTAGCATCAATTTATGAAGGGCTTTGCTCCAATTTGTCCCCCAATTGCGTAGGCTTGCAATTTGGGGAGTGTCCAGAAGAGGATTTAGGCCGGAGATATATGACGCACAGATTATAATGAGATGGATGCAATTTAGCGACACTGTGAATCACTTTTCTTTACTCTGCTTCAAAACATTAATGGCTACATTTCTGCACCAGACGTTTCTACATTTGACACAGTTGTGCTTCAAAAACACACTTTTTCTACGCCAAAGTTGCCTTAGTTTCTAGACCCAGTGATAATTTTTATAACTTGCAAATGCATCACATACAGTATATTTAGAACAGGTAAAAAAAATGGTCCATGGGACAGACAGCAAGACAGACATATACAGATATGAACATAAGCGATTACAAAAAGGTCCCTGGCATATGTTCTCAATGTGGAGAAAAGAAAGGATGACTACGTATGTCTGGGGAGGCCAATATAAGAAAAATAATAAAATGTTATTGTATTACATAAATGCAGAACACAACGCAAGTGATACTATATACAGTGAACATATGTTAAAATCCCCAGTGGTGAGAGGGCATCCCGGCACACGGCATAACGGCACATATTGGAATAATAGGATGCACGAATAGCAAGATTGCTCATTGGCCCGATAAAAATCATCTATGGGTACACAGCTAGTGACCAGATGTTTATATTCTCACTCTATACGGAGGTAACGAGAAATGACAATCTATGTGCTATCCCTTTAAAACCTGTGAAACTGTGTTTATGATATAAATTGATATCTAGTACCCACATAGGTAAGTATACACACAATAACAAGATGCACAAATAGCAAGATCACTCGTTGGACACATAGATGCAGTGTATGGATATACGGCTAGTGGCCAGCTGTGTTCATAGTCACCTATGTGCGGAGGTATCGCAGGATGTCATGATATAAGTACTATCCCTTTAGAACCCGTGAAACTGTGTTTATGATATCAGCCAATATCTAGTACCCACATAGGTAAGTATGGAATCCTGTATAGTTGTGCCTCTGTCCAAGATAGCAACCAGATATACGGCAAAACACGATAGGGTATATACAGGGCATGTGTCTCTACATATATGGTAATGATCCAAAAACTAATAACAGAGTGCCTGGTTGTTAAAAGGGATATAAACCATGCAAATATGATTAGGACATAGATGGTGCACATGCATATAAATATAATACTGTATACTGCTTGTCACGTAGTATATATGTGGTACATACAGTTGGTATACAAATGTCACAGCTGTTGAACTAATATCCAAATATATTATCCCATGGAACTACATAGAGTAAATGGGACCCATAGACAGTGTGAATAAACCTGGTCACGCATAGGATGTAGCGATCACCATTATAGGGTAACATATATAGAGCATCGCGATACAACCGTTTGTATGTTGCAGTTCCTGGTCAGGCCGTCTCACTCACGGATGCCACTGGCATGACATCATAAAAGCCCGATGCACGTTTCGATTGACTACTCAAGCTTCATCAAGGGAAAAAAACACAATTACAATACAGTGTTCTGCTAGGTTTTTTTGCTTGATTTCGAAGTAAACTTTTCGAAGTAAACTTTTTCCTCAGTTGAATATTTCTAAAATATCCACTACACAAACCTATTAAAGTATGGGCCAAATCAAAAACTCTACACAAAAAGTTAAGCACAAATTTGTAATTGTGAACTATTACATAGTTACATAGTAGATGAGGTTGAAAAAAGACATATGTCCATCAAGTTCAACCTGTGCTAAATTTAGACGACAGATACTTTATCTTATATTTGTACTTACAGTATATTGATCCAGAGGAAGACAAACAAAAATCCCTGTTATATGATAAAAATCCCATGCAATGATATCTCATAAGAGAAAAAAAAAATCATTTCCGACTCCAATATTGGCAGAATTATAACTTTTAACAACCCAGATTATCAAAAATTACAAATATTATTTAAGTCAAATAGGCTAATGTTTTACTGCTTTTGATACTTTAACCGAAAACAATGCAAACTTTAGTTTACTTACACTATAATAGCTCATCAACAGTCTACAGAAATGGGAATGGAAGACATAAAAATATAGGTTAAAACTAATCAAGACGACTAATACAAAATCACTAATTAGTTTTAGTGTTACATCTGAATTCCATGATGACTTAGTTGATAGAAGTAATCAAATCTGCTGTGTACCCATGGTAAAAACTTTACCATTACAAAAACATATTTGGTATGATCCAATCCTCTTGTATTTCCGGCTTGTCTTTTAGCTTAACAAGAAAATTGAACAACAAGGGGGAAAGGGCCACCCAGAAGAAGAGAAGCGGGTGGTAGTAATGGTGCTTTTCATGGTGATTGCCTTCCTCATTTGTTGGTTGCCGTACACCGTCTTTGCTCTGATTGTCGTCATTGATCCAACCCTTTACATTTCACCTCTTGCTGCAACTCTTCCTACTTATTTTGCCAAGACCAGTCCTGTCTACAATCCAGTTATTTACCTCTTCCTCAACAAACAGGTACAATGTGTTACTATTGTTATGTATGTAACAGGTGTTCCCCCACCCACTGGGAGATTTCGCTGTTTCCTGTGTTCTCGTTGTGCTGTACCTGTGAGGCTTACAGGATTGCTGAGTGTCCGCCGAAGGAAGTGGGGAAGACAGGACAGGCTATTGGATATAGAGCTCTCATCTCATTCTGGGTACAGCGCCTCCATTCCCAGCAGGCCCCACCAGTGCTGGGTGAGTCCCTGCAGGAAAACCATCTTGCTCTACCCCTGATAAACTATAGTCACAGGCAGCAGTATAAAAGAAGCAACTGGTCTTTATTGAGTACAGCCGTACACATCAACAATTCCTTTTTTTCTGGTCCCTGGACTCAACCCCAGGGCTTGATGCCCCAAAGGTCTATTCATGACTCACATGCTCCCTGGTGGAGCATGGGGAAGTTGTTCCCACTCCCTGTGCGAGAGATCTGTCTCTCTATCCCTGATGAAGGAGAACTCTCTAAATGTGGATCTGAAGCCCCTTTTGTACCCGGGGTTGGTCCTAGGTCTGAGCCCTGATAGGGCAGTACCCAGGCCTTAGGCCCACCCACCTGTCACTCAAGGGAGTGATTTACTGCTGCAGCAGAAAGGGCATAGATTTAACCCTAACACTGCCTGCGCTGGTACCAGGGCTTATGTGTTAGGTAGAGGATTAGTAGCCCAGGGGTTACATGGCTACATGTAGATCTAAAGAATTTTTGTGGATTTTGGAGACAGCTTCCCCAGTACAATCTCTTAATATTACCCAATTCTGCTGATAAAAGTAAGATGTAAACATCAAACTATTGTTTCATATCTTTAGAATGATAGGCAACTTATTTGCAGCTGCAAGATTCGTTATAGATACCTTGTTAATTTCTTTAACCCAGGCCTGTCCAAGCTCTGTCCTTGTGGCCTAACAACAGGTCAAGATTTCTGTAATTCTTAACACATACTTTCCCAATGAACCTCTTGTCCTCCCTAAGAGAACTTGGTTAGACCTGTATTGCTCTTGTAACCTGGCCGGCCGGCCGGTCGGTAGACTTGGAGACTGAGTTTACACAGTCTGTTTTAAACCCTTTGCTGCCAGAGACACCACTTTGCAGACCAAAGAAACAGTGACGTGATGGGGTTTAAAGTCTCTCTATGTAAGATATTATATCGTTGTCTTATTGTCCTGTCCCTTCTGAATGTTATTTTGCTGAATTTCTATTCATTAAAACAATAATGGAAATTATTCTCCACGAAGGCTGCCATCCACATTATTTCTACATTTCTAGTGTTGCAATGCAGGTTTCAGGGAAATACCACTCAGCGTATGATATTGGTTGGTTCCTGGCAATAGACAACTCTAGTTTGGCTGTCACTGATATTGCCTGTGTCTCTGAGGGTAACTACACATTTAAAGAAACATCATGGTTGTAGAATTATCCTCCCTCCTCGAATGCAAATGTTTTATGTAATACATAGGCCTGGGACATAGTAAGCGCTTAGGTGCTGCTGCTCGCTCTCGCTTGCTGCCGCTCGCTCTACCAGGAGCTTTTTGCTGTCCTGACAGAGGAGACAGCAAGCGCTTGGGAGGCGGGTATCACTGTGTGTGTGTGTCACTTGATAGCTGTCAGTGTGTGTGTGTCACTTTGAAGTGGTCTGTGTTTTTGTGTGTCACTGGGGAACGTGTGTGTGTGTGTGTGTGTGTGTGTGTGTGTGTGTGTGTGTGTGTGTGTGTGTGTGTGTGTGTGTGTGTGTGTGTGTGTGTGTGTGTGTGTGTGTGTGTGTGTGTGTATTATATAATATTTAAAAAAAAAAAAAAAATGTTGTGAGAATAAGGGTGTAGTGAGGGCTGGCTACATGTGTATGGTGCTGCATACCTGCTTGGAACAGGAGGGCCTGAGTCTCCCGCGTTGGTATTGGGGATAACAGGGACAGGCTTCTGGGGTATATGCCTCCATCTTCTTAGCAGTCTTTGTGGTGCAGCGCCTCCATCTCTATAAGCCCAAGGGATGTGGGGTGGGACCCTTACAGAGAAGCCCTGGTCACAGGGCGAATGATCCAGATCTCACACACAGTCTTAGATAAAATAGCAATGTCCTTTATTGTCCTTACAACAGCAGCAGTTCATATGTAGCAGTGCTCCAATTGTAAGCCCGTCTATTCCTCCACTCCTCTCCTCCAGGATGTACCCCAGCAGGATGGTCTGGATGGGGCCTCAATACCCCAATCCTCACCTCAGAGTGTACACTCTGGGTGAGGTTAGATTCTCCCCCTCACCCCCTCAGCAGGGTGAGGGGCATTGGTCCACTATAGCTGTATCAGCTCTACTCAGACTGGGCTCTGAGTTTCTCCTCCAATTGTAGTTGTTACATCCTCCTAACTCTAAGTCAGGCACTCCTTCTCCTTCTGCTCCCAGGATATAACTCCTCTCTCTACAGTGTTTTTGTGTGTCACTGGGGAACGTGTGTGTGTGTGTGTGTGTGTGTGTGTGTGTGTGTGTGTGTGTGTGTGTGTGTGTGTGTGTGTGTGTGTGTGTGTGTGTGTGTGTGTGTGTGTGTGTGTGTGTGTGTGTGTGTGTGTGTGTGTGTGTGTGTGTGTGTGTGTATTATATAATATTTAAAAAAAAAAAAAAAAAAAAATGTTGTGAGAATAAATTATTTATTAACATTGTGCAACTTTGATAAATATATTCACGCACGCACGCACACACGCACACACGCACACACGCATACACATACACATGCATACACACACACACACACATACACAAAGGCACACACACACACACACACATGCATACACATACACACACACATGCATACACACACACACATGCACACACACACACACGCACACACACACATGCACACACACACACACACACACAGGAGACATGGATCGGGGCAGAAGGGGGACAGACCGTCAGGGGGCGGGCCGGGGGCGGGCGCGTCACTGGCCGGGGGCGGGCCAGTGACGTCACGGGCCGGGGGCGGGCCAGTGACGTCACGGAGCTGGTTCGCCCTCATTGGGCGAACCGCTCACATGACCAGCCTGTCTCGCCGGCAAGCGGGGGAATTTTAAATTCCCCTAAGACTTGCGCTTCCGCAAGCGCGCGGAAGCGCAGGTGAGCCCCTACTAAAGCCGCTCTAATTGCGGCTGTAGGGGCTCAGTGCTGAGCGGGAGCGCGCGTCACCACGCTTCCGCCAGCAAGCGCCAAACATGGCCAAGGCCTAACATATTAGGGATTGCTGCAAAAAGGCTGACGGATTGATATGAAAAATCATGCCTTTAAAGTTTCTATCTTAAGGGAGAAAAATTATTATGTCAATAGCCAATTGCAGCTGTTTTGGTGCAGTATATTGGTAGCAAATAACATCATAGAACGAATTGCAATCAAGTCTCTTGGGCAGTCCAAAGGACTTGGATAAGCAAATGTATTTGTACCTACTTCCATGCAGAAAAATCATACAGTATGTAACACTGTCCAGAACTTTAATTCCAATATGTAAAATAATAATATCATAATGTAAAAAACAAGGTAGTCTCTATAATAAAAAAAATTGTCCGTCTCCGTGAGATGTACTGTAGCTCATTAGTGACATCATAATGCACATAGCCTGGTGGCAGATATGGAGAGTCAGAGATAGCTATAACGTTTGCACAGAAGGCAGACAAAGAAAGAAAAAGAGTGTCAGTTAACATGTGAGGAGAAAAATAGCTAAAAAAAAGAAGCACAAGCAAAAAGGAGCCTCGTGGTGTAGGACAGGGTTCAGCAACCTGCGGGTCCCTGAGCCGCATGCGGCTCTTCCTGCACCTACATGTGGCTCTCGCAGGTTGCCGCTCACCAGCTGCTGCCTCTCTCACAGTTTGGTGCGGGGGGCCTGGCCGGCACTAGTTAGGCCTCTATTTGCCGCCCGGCATCTCCCCAGATGCTGGGCTTGCTCCTGCACTGTCCCACACTGGTCTCTCTGATGCCGTCGCAAACCGGAAGTGCGCAGCGCAACTTATGGCACGTGATGACATCACAGAGTGGCCCTGCATGGGACAATGAGGGGGCATACCAGAAGCTGGGGAGATACTGGGCAGCAACAGGAGGCCCAACCAGAGCCAGCTGGGGTCCCCCAGCAGCACAATGGGAGAGAGAGAGAGAGGCAGCAACTGGGGAGCAGCAAACCCCCCTCCAACACAGCCCCCAGCAGCACCCCCCCTCAAAGCCACTGGCAGAAACCCCTCCCCCTCCCCTCACAGCCCCCGGCAGAACACCCCCCCACTCCCGCCCCCTCAGCCACCAGCAGCAAGTGTGTGTGTGTGTGTGTGTGTGTGTGTGTGTGTGTGTGTGTGTGTGTGTGTGTGTGTGTGTGTGTGTGTGTGTGTGTGTGTGTGTGTGTGTGTGTGTGTGTGTGTGTGTGTGTGTGTGTGATTTGAACAAACTGTTTTGAACAGAAGAACAATGAAAAAAAACCAATATACTTTAATCAGAATTAGGGAAAGAATAAAATAAGTTTGTCTTATGTTAATGCTTATACAGTATATACCTATTAGTGTGTGTACAGTATATGTATGTGTTTGAGGGGGTAGAATATTCATGCATGTGTTGCAGCTCTCTGAATATTTTGTACAAATACATTTTGACTCTTCTTCCTTGAAAGGTTGCAGACCCCTGGTGTAAGATATTTAAAATCCAAAGTAGTAGAAACAAAGTAATCAAATGCACTTACAATGTTTCCGCTTCCCACAAATGTTCATCATGATGCTTAAATAATATGCTCTGTATTTTGCTTTCTTTTAGTTTCGGCAGTGTGCTCTTCAGGGTCTAACTTGTGGCCACATCAGCCTATCCTCACCAGAAGAGGAAAGTGCTACTTTGTCTGCTCCAGTTGAAGGCAAAGTATTCAGCAAAGCCAATCAGGTGGCTCCAGCCTAAATGGAAAACAAAGTTGTCGTGTCTAATTTGTAATAACAGGATGACCTAGAAGTGAGATGTACCATTTCTAAGCTTCAATTCATGTGTTTGATAATGCAGGCTACTGTAAATCACAAAAAAAGTTACTAGAATGTACAGTAACAATATAATTTGGTAAACAGCTATATTTAGTTAATGTATTTAAAGGTACTGTAGATGTTTTTTCATTTATGATTAAAGCTGTTTATAATGCATCGGGATGACTTACTGAATAGCAGTTGCTATGCTGCTCTGCAAATAGTTTTATATAATAAATTAGTAATTATATACAATATGAATGATGTAATTTAACCCTTTCAGAGTGGCTTGCACTTCATTGCTAAATAAAGTCTTGCAATGTCTTGATCGTCAAGTTGTTAATATCCCATACTTATCCTTCAGCTGCTTCCTCTTCACGTTACTTGGTCTCCCTTTTTATTTTGTCTCATGCATCACTTTATTGAAATTGGGCATTTATAACAATATCACTTTTTAACAGTTGGCACAAATGAAAAACTGGAAATAAAACCTAAAGCTGGGTATCTGGGTTTTTTTTTACGAGACTGAAAGAATGAGATGCTACTGTATATGGTTCATGCAGATAACTGTAATGGGAGAGACCATTATTCTTAAACAAATAACAACCTTCTTTTGCAATGGGCAACATTAAAAATATATATTTTATGTGAGTACTATGTATTCAATCAAATTTGCACGGTGTGTGTAATGTGCAGTGAGATATATGGCTTGCAATTACACAAGTTACTTTAACCAAAATGATCTAGTAGCAGCAGCACCAGACATTGCACAAATTAGGCATTTTCCTGGTGCCGCCTTCCTTCTCCAGTGCCACGCCGTCCGATTGCCATGGCAACGTGATGCAATGTGATGTCATTTTGCCGGCTGCGCATGAGCGATCGGCGCTTGCCGGCCACACATGCATGCCTGGCAAGCGTAGATCGCGCATGCGCATGAGCAGCTGGCAAATGGCAACCACGCATGTGCACGGGCAGCAAGTGACGATTGCGCATATCACCGGCAAATTCTACTGCCCCAAAATTAGGCCACCTTAGGCCTGGGCCTATCAGGCCTAATGGTAAATCTGCCATTGGTACCAGCAGTAACAGCAAACGTTCAAAAAAATGTAATAGTGCAGATTTGAATTAAAAAACGAAACAGCTCAAAACTGGTTGAACTCAAATCTAGACTCGTTATTGTAAATCTTTAACGAGAGATTAGCTTTTTTAATTGATTTTTTTATATTGCAATGTTTGTTTAAATTGTACTTTGTATGTAAAAGTATATTTGTGGAAAATGTCAATAAAGATAGTTTAAAAAACAGCAGCAATGTTTTGGACACCGTCCCTTTGTCATGCTGTCCCAAATGTTACTGCTCTTTTGTTTGGAGTATGTATGTATATATTAATAAAGTATCTGAATACGTATTTGCTGACCAAGAGTATGGGGTCATTTTGCCATATTACTGGATTATCTCGTCGGATCGCTCAATATATCCATAACACCAGCACAACTCACCTGGGATGTTTGTCTGGCTGTTGTTTTTGTACTGCTGATGCAGCAGAGAGAGTTCTGAATCCCTCAGGATTGCTAAGAAAATAAATAAGTATTGAAGCTAAATCCACATTTATGCTTTATGTAATCAATTGATGTGAAAAGTGTGGGGATTTCTTTGGGTGGAGGGGAGGTTCTTCATATTTAAACTTCTGGGAAGGGCAAGTTCAGTTAAAAATATTTAGAAAAACACTACAGTGACTTACAGTCATGTGAAAAAGAAAGTACCCCCTCTTTGAATTCTATGGCTTTACATATCAGGACATAATAACAATAATCTGTTCCTTAGCAGGTCTTAAAATTAGGTAAATACAACCTCAGATGAACAACAACACATGAAATATTACACAGTGACCAAAGGATGTAAACCAAAAGTCTCCTTTATCATAAAGAGTTTTACACCATATACAGGATATATATATATATATATTCCCCATTTATTGCTATCCCAAAGGGAGACGCGCAGGGATTCACTGTCTGTTTTTCACATTTGTATGGCCAATCCCTTCACCAGCTGCATGCTCCTTACATGGAGAAGCGCAGCGATTATACATTTGTATTACATTTTCTGTTAGGTCGATTTTAATCCTTAGCAGCACGCTCCTAGAGGGCACCACTATTAGGGTGTAATTAATATATTTAGCCAATCACCTTCAACTGCTTATTGGGCAGCTTGTGGGAGGCCAGCCCCTCTTTCTTCTAGGTATATAATCTCCCAGCAAGGTCCCTGTATTTCACTATTCACTTTACTTGCAGACATGTGAGTATCTTCACTGGTATATACCAGTTTTTAACTGCACTATGTTATATAAGCATATGCTTGGATATATTAACCTCTTCTAGGTTTATTTCCCATAACATTAGTATGCATTTAGCGTAGGGACCTGCTATAGAGACTTACCTTGACGTGGTTAGCAGGCTTGGCATTATGTGATCAAAGGATATAAACCAAAAGTCTCCTTTATCATATAGATTTTTACACCATATATATATATATTCCCCATTTATTGCTATTCCAAAGGGAGAAGCGCAGGGATTCACTCTGTTTTTCACATTTGTATGGCCAATCCCTTCGCCAGCTGCATGCTCCATACATGGAGAAGCGCAGTGATTATATAGCAGTGATTATATATTTGTTTTACTGCTCTTAACATCTTAACAAACAACCAACCCAACACATATGTATCCAATTTCCCCCCCCTTTTTTTATATTATGTTTTTCTTTGTCTTTATTAATTATTACTTTTATTCAATTTAGTCCATCAAACTGCCAGTTTCCCTGGCCTTGGCTTCTGAACCACTTGGTACAAACATGTAGCCCCGCTTCCCCCTCTCTCTGACAGTCCGCTCTACTGCTACACTTCTATTTAAATCCCCTCTTTTTGCTCTGTCCTATCTTGATCCTCTTCCTACAACTGGGGGGGGGGGGGGCTCTACTATGTCTTATCCCCACAACTACGTGAACCTCACTCTCCCCTTTTGAGATACATAGAGCCTAATAGCTTCTATTGATACTTCTAAGTCACCAGCAGGTGGCGATATTGGCTTGCTTTGTGTCATGGCCCTTAAAGTTTCCACCTCACGAGTGTGGAAATCGTGGATCCTATCCTACGCTCTCTGTTGCTACCTCAATTCTGTCTCATACTATAATGACTACCCTAAGTTTTAAGGACTATCTATTCTGAGCAACTTATTAACTTTTTAAAGATAGGTGACAACTTGGGTGCGCCTTTCTCCCGGTAGTGCAAATGGGTCACAGCTGCAATACCTCTCCCGTTACCTACCCTCTATATCCCACCTTTTGGACTGCTTCAGAGTATATTATAAGACAAAAGTGTAAACTGCACCATGTCCCAGACACCTTTGATATAAGCCATGAAAAGGATTTCTTATTAGTTTTGTTTATATTCTAATCATACCCACTCTGCTGCCTTATGTATTCATTTTTGTAACTCCTGTGGGGCGAGATTCTGAAGCCTTTCTGCCAGGAGGGACCCTCGTAGACAACTCCTTAGGCTGCATAGACACTGCGGAGGAACTCGTGTTATTGATCCCTGTTACCCAATACCCTCTCCCCGCCGAGATGATCCTATACCCGCTCCATTCGCCCCTATCTTGTCTAACAGGGCATCTCCGTCGCTCCTTACTCCCTCCTCACAGTGCTATTCTTTTACCCACTAGATGTAATGCTGTGCTCACCACAAACTAGGCGGGACCCCGGTACTGAGGTGAGAATGGGTATAAATGCCATCAACAGCCACGGGGGCACGTGTGGAGTGCGGATGGTCAGGCAGCCGGGTCAGGATTGGAGAGAGTAGAATGGTCAGGTACTTGCCAAGGTCTGAGGTAGGAGCCGGTGGAAGGTCATTGTCCGTTTAGCCGTGGTCAGAGGTTGGAGCTAGTAGGAGCGTAGAAGTCCGTAAGCCGTGGTCAGGATTGGAGAGATGCAGAAGGTCAGAGATAAGCCGGGGTCGGTGAGCCAGAAGTGCGGAGTCCAAAGTATAGCCGGGTCGGTACACAGGAGATCAATTTGAAACAAGGAGCTAGGAGACAAGGCAAGGCAGGACAAGGAACCAGGAAGTGGGAGAACAGCGCTTACTGGAACTATGCTCTGCCAAAGTGCAAGTGGCACAGCTGAGCATAGAGTCATGTGAAAAAGAAAGTACACCCTCTTTGTATTCTATGGTTTTACATATTAGGACATAATAACAAACAGATGTTCCTTAGCAGGTCTAAAAATTAGGTAAATACAACCTCAGATGAACAACAACCCATGAAATATTACATAGTGTCATGATTTATTTAACAAAAATAAAGCCAAAATGGAAAAGCAATGTGTGAAAAACTAAGTACACCCTTACTGCTTCCATAGGAATTAAGATGCTAAGTAGCAGACAGGTGCTGCTAATCAAATGCCCTTGATTAATTGATCATCAGCTAGTGTGACCACCTCTATAAAAGCCAAAGTTTTAGTAGTTTGCTGGTCTGGAGCATTCAGGTGTGTGTTAACACAATGCCAAGGAGGAAAGACATCAGCAATGATCTTAGAGAAGTAATTGTTGCTGTCCATCAATCTGGGAAGCGTTATAAGGCCATTTCCAAACAATTTAAAGTCCATCATTCTACAGTGAGAAAGTTTATTCAAAAGTGGAAAACATTCAAGACAGTTGTCAATCTTCCCAGGAGTGGACATCCCAGTAAATTCACCCCAAGGCCAGACTGTGCAATGCTCAGAGAAATTGGAAAATACCCAAGAGTTATATCTCAGACTCTACAGGCCTCAGTTAGCATGTTAAATGTTAAAGTTCATGACAGTACAATTAGAAAAAGACTGAACAAGTATGATTTGTTTGGAAGGGTTGCCAGGAAAAAGCCTCTTCTCTCTAAAAAGAACATGGCAGCACGGCTTAGGTTCGCAAAGTTGCATCTGAACAAACCACAAGACTTCTGGAACAATGTCCTTTGGACAGACGAGACCAAAGTGGAAATGTTTTTTACACATGGCTTCTCCATTTTGGCTTTATTTTTGTTAAATAAATCATGACACAATGTAATATTTCATGTGTTGTTGTTCATCTGAGGTTGTATTTACCTAATTTTAAGACCTGCTAAGGAACAGATGGTTGTTATTATGTCCTGATATGTAAAACCATGGAATTCAAAGAGGGTGTACTTTTTTTTCACATGACTGTATATAGGTGAGTATGACCAATGAGAGAGAGGGGCGGAGTGGAGGCGCGGCCTTAGCGGAGGCAAAGATAGGAGGAGAAACACAGGAGACAGGTGGGCATGACGAAGATAATTGACACGCATCTAGATGCGCACCGCAAGCGGGGGCGGAGCCAGACTCCGCAACATCCACAAAGCTCCTGCGCGAGCTCACGCTCTAAGGACAGGTAAAGGAGGGAGTGCGCCACGGGGGACGCGCTCCCCGATTCCTTACACTAGTTCAGCGTCCCTCTTTTCCTAAGTCTTCCTTCTGCTTCCCTCTGTCCCCTGGTGATCTCCCCGCACTTCTCCGACACTCTCCTTACCCTCCTCTACCCCCCAAACCTCGATCACCACCTCCCGCTAGCCTCCTCCGGCCCTGTCTAGGGGATGCCCTCCCCGTCTCTTTAGTTCCAATAGGCCGCCCCCAGAATCTCTCTGCCTACCAGCTACTACAAGGAGCCTCCCTAGTCTCTCCATCTACAGCACGGCACCCGCTTCTCCTTGCATTCCCTCTGTCTAATGCTGATCTGCTGTGCTGTAGTTTCTTTGCCAACTGCATCGCTTAATTCGCCACTCTCTTGATCCATCCTTCTCGGTCATAGGGGTTCCATTACTTGGTTTTCTTTACACTTTGCAGTTCACATCTGAAAACCCAGTCCAAAATCAATATTGGGGGGGAAAAAAGGCTAGACAACCAGAAAAAAAGGGATAATATTGCTTTAATTTTTAACTAAACTGCAACTGTGTTTCCTGCAGGAACTCCAACCTTCTTAATTGGCAGCCATTTCTCTGCTGCCTCTTGGAGAGCTGCCTGCTTCCCTCCAGGATCTTTCCAGCACAGGATCTTCTGTTTCTTGGTAAGTAGATGCTACTTTTAGTCCCAGTTTTTTCAGGAACATATTACTGTCCTCTAGTGATCTTAAGGAGAAGGATTTCCCGTTTTGGATCACCAGAAGACCAAATGGGAACAACCACCTATATTTTACCCCATTATCCCTGAGCAGTTTGGTAATAGGTTGGAGATTTTGTCGTCTGCTCAGAGTCACAGGTGATAGATCCTGAAACACCTGTAGTCTAGTGCCTTCAAACAGGATGGGGTTCAGATTTCTGGTGACCTGGCTCAGGGCTTCCTTGGTTTTATAGTAATGCAGACGTAGTATTATATCCCTGGGTAGTTCATCTGCTTGGTGTTTTGCTCTCAGAGCCCCATGGCACCTGTCCATTATTAGCTCTTCCTTTGTTTTATCCGGCAGAATGGTTGATAGCCATCTTGATATATAATCTTCACAGTCTGTGACAGATTCTGGGACTCCCCTTATCCTCACATTATTTCTTCTTTCCCATGTCCTCCTGCTTATCAGCCAGTTCTGTAACTTGTGTCTTCAGGTATGTGGTTGTTTTTTTCAGTCTTTCTTAATGCCCTGATTGTTACATCAAGTTTTTCTCAAGTTCATCAGTTCTTGTTCCAATGCTGGATATGTTTCTCCTTAGTTCCCGGATCTCTGATTGGAATAGAGTTTTAAGGTTCAGAAACAGATCATTTAGATCTCGCTTAAGGTCACTTTTGGTAACCAGTTCATTGTCCACGCCAACGCTACTATCCCTCTCCGACTCATGATCTGTGTCAGAGCCATATTGTGGAGCCTTTTCTACCTGTCTCCCCACGCTGGATGTTACAGGCTTAAAGCAGAGACTTTTCATTTCCGTTTTCTTCTTGGAGGGTCTCGGTGGCATCTTGGGGGAGTTCACTGCCAGGATCTATGTTTATTTCTGTTTATCAGTCATTTTTTGCGGTTGTTTGTTTTAATTGACTGCGCCGATAAGGATGGAACTCAGCACCATGCTGCCTTCCCCTTATCAGCCGCGCATGCACCTCCCTCCTTCAATCTTTTATCTCAGGATACCCCAAGAAGTACTTTTAGTCCTTTGCACCATTCCAAGTCCTCAAGTTACTTTTAAAGACCCGGCGCTCTCTTCCTCTGCGTAGTTTTGTTCTCTTGCTGGCCTCGCTCCTTTTGGGGCTTTCGTTGTTTTTTCCATTGCTCTTTGATTCGCCCCCAGAGCCTTTATCTTGTGCCTTTGCTTTGGGTCTCTGCAAGAACTTTTCCGCTTCCTCTGCAGTGTTGAACACTCTTGTTCTTGCCTCTGTGAAGACTCACAGTGTGGCAGGGTAGCTTACTGGAATTTTTTTGTTGCTCTTAAAGAGAGCGCTGCATACCTTGCTGAATTCCCTCTTTTTATCTGACCCTCAAATGATAGGCTGCTACCACTTTTATGTGCCCGTGAGTCACAGACATCCTGCTGAATCTTTGCATGCTGCTCAATGAGGTCAGCAGCCATCTTGGATTTTTATTTTTTCTTCTCTGCCTTCTCAGGACGTTGCTGCTGCTTTGGAGGCATCTTGGATTTTTTGGAGAGATATTTCTCCATCCAGCTCACTTGGCACCCTTTCCTCTCTCATTTCCTGTCACTTTTTGTTCAGGTTAGTGCTGTTTTGGGTGATAACTAGCTGGGTTTCGCAAGAGCTCAACACTCTTTCATTTTGCCTTGCACCAAAACAGAACCCCCCTCAATTTTGGGGGGATAATCTGACTTTAAAATGCTAACGAGCCTCTCCTCTAGCTTTCCCTACTCCTCTGGTATCTTTTTTTTTTTGCAGATTATTGCCTTTTTGGCTGCGATCTGGCCTTCACAGAGCTCAGTCTTATGCTGCTGTTTTGTCTGGAGCCGTACCGTAAATCCATTATTCTCACTTTTTAAGCACCCACATATGAATGTATATCTACACGTCTACATATGAGTTCTCACATTATCAGTACCATGGCAATTGGAGAACCTTGAAACACTGGTTTTACCCATGTTTTAGTTTTTCTGTGGTAGTTATTGAAGGAATAATACCAGAAGAACGTGGCATTACTGGCCATTAATGCCCTGTTCTGATGGGATTATTACTATTATAGACTAATTATATGCTTTTTTCATAAATAATAGACGCATTTGCATAGTTATATTGATTTTTATAAACATTCTAAATTTTCTTGTGCTTTTACTTTACTTGTCTTTTAAAATAAAATTGTAAATACACTAAAGTCCCTCTCTCTACACACACACACACACACACACACACACACACACACACACACACACACACACACACACACACACACACACACACACACACACACACACACACACACACACACACACACACACACACACACACACACTGCAGTCTCCACTTCTATACACGCAAACACTGCAGCCCTCCTTTATATGTCGTAATACCATCACTATCATAGTTGCTGGAATAGGGCATCTTGGGGACTTTTCAGCTCTCAGAGAGTTAATCTTTCTTAGAGTAGCTTGTTCAGCTGCAGCTAATCAGCCTGGTCTGAATGGACAATAATGTGTTTAAAGACAAATGAAGCTGCCAAACTGGGAGTGACACAGAGAGTAAGAGATTGCTGTTCCAGAGAAGGGGACAGAGAAAGTGCTCCCCAGCTAAAGAAGGATGGTTGGCACAGTTCCTTGGACCCGCTGGATGCTGGTCGTGGTGTCTGCCGGGACTACCTGGGTTTGAATTCCAGGAAGGACGAGAGACTATGCTGATGCCGGGATGTCCTGTCATTGGCATTGGATTTACAGAGGAGAGTTTCTCTGATCTCACATGGGGCCGAGTTCCCCAAGGAAGGAAGGACGCAAGGCCGTGCTGAAATGAAGACGTCTGCTCCAATGAACTAACAGATAAACAAAACATTTTATTGTCGTGTGCAGAGACTGTGTACATTGTTGCATATGCCAGGGCATGTTTTAATCTGGGAACGAGTATAGTTGGCCAGCTGTCATTAGAAAAGACTGAAGCAAAGTTTAGTTATTTTCACAAAAACTGGCACCCACTGCCTTCGACTCCTCATCCTTCCCCTTCACAATGTCCCCCAGTTGCACTGCTGCTGCCTTCCTTTACAACTGTAAACCTGTCTCCAGCTACACCTTCCACAACCGATGCCCCATACATTGGGAACTGACCCACCCTGCTGCACTTTTAACACTGCTTCCATTACCACCTCTCCTGGCATCAATGACGCAACCACAACTACTGCCAACTGACCCTCAGTACTACTTGCTCCCCAAAACTACTATGCTGGCCACCAACTCAAACCTGGGCTACCTCCTGACTCCCCAACTTGGGACTGTGCATCACTTGGAGAACTAACTGACCCTACTGAAGGAATAGTAACCTCCCTCTGTGGACTCGATTTAATAAATAAATCCATCAAAGCCCCAAACAACACAGCCCTTTCACTTTAACCACCCTCAGCCTCAACAGCAGGCGGGGCACCACTGCCCAGACCACAAATGTCGATGAGCACTGGGGTGGCCCCCCACACTGCTGAGGCCATTGCTTGCTGGCAGAGCTGTGTTACCCCTCCTGTGCTGCCAGCCCTCATTTGCGCTGCGCCACTTTGGTCATTCCTGGTGACTTCATCGAACTAGCCGCACTGCCACTTGGGCATGTCATTGCTTATGCCACTGCAACCACTCATCTCCTCTTCCCTGCTAGCCCTGGCATAGACCGCAATTTCAGAAGCCACTTCACCCATTACCCCTGTCATGAGCCTCTCCAGTCCTTCCCAGCGCTATGCCAGTCAGGACTCTCTGGTCACTTCTTTGTCCCACAGGCCACTCCCCATTGCTTCAACGTCTCCATCAGACAAGGTTCTTCTGTCCCCATGGGCCAACATGCTGAGACCTCTTCATTAAGAGACGAGGTCTCATCTATGGATAGACACAACTTCTTGCATAAAAGATTAACAAAAATGGATAACTAACCCACTTGCCCCACTCTTTAAGTAACCTTCTAACCCCCACACCACCTTGGTAAGGAGCCCCTTGGCAACTGAGTCATGCCACTTCTCCCATATGAGTCTGGGGCTCTCTTTATGTGCATGTGAGAAGAGATATCAATACAGTAGATCATAACGGTGTGTTTGTTCTGCGCGACTATACCTATAACTTATAACAATGTTATACACTAGTTATACAGATGTAGCAAGACTTAATGACATCTGTGCAGCGAGCACTCGTGGTCACACGGCACCCAAGGATTAACTCTGCCGAGGGTCCCATTCAGAAGCATGGACACCGACAGCACAATCGCAGCAGACACTGTAACCAGAACCGCAAACTTTTGCTTGTTTGTCCACAGCACTAGGGACAATAAGTTTTACTACACCATGGCTGCAGTGGAAGCACTGTGTATGCTAGGAAATAATGGTGAAAAGCAGGGTTTCAGACATGTCTGAGACATGGGAATGTGCTCACAAGTGATTTTTTAATTTGCTGTATGCTATATGGTGGAGAGTTTTGTCACTTTTATTTACCCACCATAACTTATTTAAGGTTTTGAGTGAAACCTAACCCAGCTTCAAATTGCACAGCCAATATACCAGCCTCACACTGAGAACCAAAAGGTCGAATTTTGCACATTGCTTGTTACTGTCTCTCTCTGAGAGAAAGCGATATGGGCGATTAGGCATTAGCCGAAAGCTAATGTCTTGGACTTTCTTGCTGACCTTCTGGCTGAGGGAACGTAGAGGAAGATGTCCGGAATCCTGATGGAGGATGGCATTCAAGACCGGCTGAAGAAATTTGGAGATAGGTTCAGGACTTGTCCAACTTCAGAAGGATGGTTGCAAGTAGGAGGGGCTCTCCTAGGTAGGAGGGGGTTTGAGCACAGGGCACACTCGGGCTCTCTCAAAAAAAAATATGTTTGTGAGTAGGTTTAGTGGTTATGCACTTCTTTAACCCAGGCTGTGCTGAAAAGCTGTGTAATGCGGCAGGCATACATTTATAGGAGTCCATGTTAAAATGCTAGAAGATACTGGTGAAAAGCAGGGTTCCAGACCTGTCTGAGACGTGAATGTGCTCACAAGTGATATTTTCATGTGCTGTAGTTACTTTTGTAATGCAAGCAGGAAAGCAAGACCTTGGGAGGAATGCTGCCTTACAATAATGAAAACGACAGCATGTAACTTTCCATAACGTTCCAGCAGAGGGCACTCGTGCAGCATTTATCTGAAGTTACTGTAGTTCAAACATTGTATCTTTTGTTTTATTAAAAAGATTTCCTCTTCTTTTTCCATCAGTGAGTTGTAAATAAATAACTATTATTGTCTCGTGCTGAAAATCTTAACTACTGTTGGAGAGGCCTCTCATTATAGGTCACTCAACACAGTACGTCTTGAGCCGTGTAGTGGGGAAAACCCTTACATTTACGTATGATTTTTAGCTGTGATATTGCCATTTATGTCAAAGTAACTCCTGGAATTTTTATTAAAGTCTTTCCGCTTCCAAGCTGAGGAAAAAGTGAAGCAATTAATCAGCATGGGATATATTAAAGAGGCAATCCAAGCCTGCACATTTTTTGGTGATTATATTTATATAGGATTGAAGAAGGGGTCTCCGGGGATGAATCCCATTAATTTCAGCTCCGGGGACTTCCTATTGGCCCATGTGACATGGAGCTTTAAACTTGAAATCCCTGCTTGCTCAGCCAGAGCAGCTACCAGCACCTACTTCAGAGGTAAGTAGCTCCAGAAGCAGGGTGTCCCTGAAGCTGAAATTAAGGGGATTAACTAAAAAAAGTGTGTGTGCCGAGCATGCACATTTTAAGTGAAACTTCTTTGTCTTTTGTCAGTGTTTTGTCACAGAAATTGTATTTGTGATGGTGCTGTTTTTAATTAAAAATCAAAACACAATTTCAGTGCCAAAACGGAAAGAAGTCTGACTTACAACGCGTGTTTTAGCTATTTGCACTTCTATATTTATAGTAACTGTGAATTCCTTGTGTGTGTGTCAGTCAGTGTGTGTCAGTGTGTGTGTCAGTCAGTGTGTGTGTATCAGTCAGTGTGTGTGTCTGTGTGTGTCAGTCAGTGTGTGTCAGTCAGTGTGTGTGTCTGTGTGTGTGTGTCTGAGTCAGTGTGTCAGTCAGTGTGTGTCAGTCAGTGTGTCAGGGTTTCTGTGTGTGTGTTTGTTTCTGTGTGTGTGTGTGGTCTCTGTGTCCTGCTGCTGGTGCACTAGCGTGCCGAGACGGATCTAGCACCTGCTGCACAGGCATGCCCAGCCAGAGCCAGCACCTACTGCACAGGCGCGCCCAGCCAGAGCCAGCACCTACTGCACAGGCATGCCCAGCCAGAGCCAGCACCTACTGCACAGGCATGCCCAGCCAGAGCCAGCACCTACTGCACAGGCGCGCCCAGCCAGAGCCAGCACCTACTGCACAGGCGCGCCCAGCCAGAGCCAGCATCTACTGCACAGGCGCGCCCAGCCAGAGCCAGCACCTACTGCACAGGCATGCCCAGCCAGAGCCAGCACCTACTGCACAGGCATGCCCAGCCAGAGCCAGCACCTACTGCACAGGCATGCCCAGCCAGAGCCAGCACCTACTGCACAGGCATGCCCAGCCAGAGCCAGCACCTACTGCACAGGCATGCCCAGCCAGAGCCAGCACCTACTGCACAGGCATGCCCAGCCAGAGCCAGCACCTACTGCACAGGCATGCCCAGCCAGAGCCAGCACCTACTGCACAGGCATGCCCAGCCAGAGCCAGCACCTACTGCACAGGCATGCCCAGCCAGAGCCAGCACCTACTGCACAGGCATGCCCAGCCAGAGCCAGCACCTACTGCACAGGCATGCCCAGCCAGAGCCAGCACCTACTGCACAGGCGCGCCCAGCCAGAGCCAGCACCTACTGCACAGGCATGCCCAGCCAGAGCCAGCACCTACTGCACAGGCATGCCCAGCCAGAGCCAGCACCTACTGCACAGGCATGCCCAGCCAGAGCCAGCACCTACTGCACAGGCATGCCCAGCCAGAGCCAGCACCTACTGCACAGGCGCGCCCAGCCAGAGCCAGCACCTACTGCACAGGCATGCCCAGCCAGAGCCAGCACCTACTGCACAGGCGCGCCCAGCCAGAGCCAGCACCTACTGCACAGGCATGCCCAGCCAGAGCCAGCACCTACTGCACAGGCATGCCCAGCCAGAGCCAGCACCTACTGCACAGGCGCGCCCAGCCAGAGCCAGCACCTACTGCACAGGCATGCCCAGCCAGAGCCAGCACCTACTGCACAGGCGCGCCCGGCCGGAGCCGTCAGCAACGACTCCTGCGCATGCTCGCCGAGCGCAGGAGGCCTCCACATAAACGCCGAGCTGGCAACACTGACAGCCTTTTCTGCCAGCAGTGACATCACTTCTGCGGCTTCATTTCCGTCACCATGAAGGCGATTTACTCCAAGGTAAATTTTCATTTAGTAGGTATGCCAGCATAGAAGTTTCACTTCAAAAATTGCAGGCATGGATTACTCCTTTAAATTCACTTTGAAGTATGAATTGCTCTGGTTATGTTGTGTTTACCTTTGTCAAATATGTTTCATACAGTGCATGTTTAATGTGACTCGTGATGGGGAGCGCAGAATCGTAAAAAAATGAAGAGAAGGTTAGAAACACATAGTGCAATATTATTATTTTTTTAATTTGCATGATATGATTAAGGTACACAGTAGGTGTACATGGCCTCCCAAAAAAACAGGTAATGTATGTAATCCTTGAAACGCTCCAATATGTGGCTTGATCCCCTTTAGACCGTGAAGATGGTAAGATCCTCACAGACCCTCCAGGAACATATGGTTGTATGGATTGAAAGATTTATAAATGTAAAAAATATATAAAATATATAAAAGCACATGCACACTTACATATTAGAATGTGCAAATGAACACAGAGAATTGCAGACTCTCATCGCGAACGGTGCGGCACGTCCTCCGAGAAGGAATCTCTGATATGATCTCCATTCTTGGAACCGGCTTCTCAGTCTTGGCATCAGCTGACGAAATCTTGCGACGGGACGTCTGACGCCTCTCTGGTCTGTGCTACAGTCGCACATTGCTCATTCACAGGCTTGGTTTTCTCCTTTTAAAGAAATAAATACCAATAGCAAGCAAAAGGATTTGTGGGGGGTTGTTACATTACTTTTGGCACACCTCATGATTGATGAATCACCCTTGGTCATAGATTTTGATATTGGATGGTCCTGACTCTTTCACTAGCAAAGGAGCCTGCAATGCACAGCTGGCCCCTCTAACAGGGAAAAGTTAAAAGTTCACATTCAAGTTTTTACTGGCTCAACAGGGACAAATGAAGTGACCTAAGCACTTATTTTCCACTTCTAAGTAAAATTATTCTGAGCCTTTCTTTACCTTCTTTATTCCTGGTAAACATACGTACAGTTCCAAGCACAAACACAAAGGAAGCCAAAAGGCCTGGCCAAGCAAATATCTTTAACACGATTGGGATCCAAAATTATGACTCACAATCAGTCACGATAATGCTGTGCTTCAGTTTACTCTGTGCCTTAACTAAAGACTATCCGTCATGAAATGACCTTTTAGAATTAAAGGAAAGTTCTTCTTTCCTTTAGTACTTCTTCCCCCACACATCAAATTCTACCTATAGCCAGGTTTGCCACCGCTCCGGGTTTGACCCAGAGACTACAGGTTTTGGCTAGGTACTGTATCTCCGGGCTATGGGTTGTGAAATGAAATCTCTGGATTACTGCAGGGCCTTCTGGGATGTTTGGTGCAGGGCCTTGGCTCTTACTTTCTCTAGCGGTGGCATCTCCCCCTGCATGGTCCCGTCAAGATGGCCCACAACACCAAATGGCATAGTTTTGCCATTACAATAAGATGTTATGTGGCGGCATCATGCGCCGCCGGATGATGCTGCTTCCGCCGCCGGATAAGGTAAAAGAGTTAACAATATCAATAAAAGCCTGTGTAAAAAAAAAATCTCTGGGTTATTATTCAGCAGTAGGTGGCAAACCTGCCTACAGCAAACTCCCCTTCTCATTGGTTCACTCTTCAATACACTTCCTCCATTTCTTGATCCACTCTTTCCTTATCCCCATAACTCCTTACAGGGATAGTGCCATGCAACAGGCCAGACAAGCTCTTCCTGCTGTCTGCTGTGGTTCACATGGGTGTGGGTATATATACATAAACAAACAACTAATCAGCATAGATCACTGCCTTAGTAAGATACTACTGTCCATTAATGCCTTGGGTGCCCCATGTTAAGTGGCGCTCTGGGGGCTTTATAACCTTGTCCCAACATCACTGACAGTTTGTTCATTTTTAGGAGAGATTGCAACCCCTGTTCTCAATGAGGAGAGATTGCGATAGGAAGAAGAGAACCTCTTCATTACACTAGTAATCACATGACACAGAGGGTCCTCGACATGGGGTGCGACAAACCTACCAGTACACAAAGGGGTAAAGTAGTAGTTTTACTTACAGTATTTATATCCAGTAACAAATTCATATGTTTTCCTTTTCTTAGGATCTGGTGAATTCATGATATTAAGGTTTGAATAATGAAGGCTACTGAACTTTATGACTAAAATGTAACCAAAAAAAAAATCAACTGTTGATTTCTGGACCGGATATATGTTTTATCATTAAAAGAGAAGTAATAAAGATTATAACAAAATCTCCCAAAGCGTGTCTTGGAAACATTAAAAATTGATACAATATTTACAAATACTTATACTTGTTAGATTACAAAAAAGACTTGCCAATCACCTACACATAACCTATTAAACAAGTCACTGTCACTAATTCACTCTGTGAGGGACTGGCCCTTTAAGTCACATCTTATCCTTGTGAGCCTTGGGCAAAAAGATGATAGCACAAGCTATAGGGTTCCAGCACCTGCTTCCCTTTAGCCTCAAACATTATCTGCAGCTGCCAGCTAAGAAGGAGTTTAGGGAGTAACTCGGCTGATAAACAAATGCACCATGTAAACTGGCAACACGCCAATACAGCTGACCATCCACTATATCCCTAATCCATGGCAATATTCAATTACAGTGCAGTTACAGCAAGAATCATAAAGATGAAGTATTACGTATTAGGCTAGAAAATGCATATATGATAAGAATAAGTACTAACTAGAATACATGTACAGTACACATGTTCACAGTTCTCTTGTGGCTAACAGGGATGTTAGATGTTAGCTCCTGCTGTCTTCCTTACATTTTGTTTTGATTTTGATCATAGGACAATGAAAACCCTGAGTGGTCTATAATTTACCTGGAGAAACCCATGATACATTGTCATGGAGTTTCCCATAAAGGCAAAATATAAATATATATCTGTGTAGAGGTTCAGTAGGTTTCTAAGGGGAAATTCATTGAAAGTTGTTAAATGAAACAAATTTGGCAAAATCGGTATTTAACTCCAATTTTATTTATTGTCCAATTCCCTAAAGCCATATCGTAAGCGTTAAATAACCAATAAGGGGTTAAGTACCTTAATATTAGAATGTGTTCCTTTGTTTATCTATGTTTATATGATATCTGCTTAGCCACAATCTAAATCCGTTTGTAAATAGGCTTTTAATTGTAGAATATTCAACATGTAAACTTTACAACATACTACATAAGTGGGAGATGTTTCTTGCAAATTGCTTCATTTTAAAACACCAGCGGCTTCCTTTCTGTTACCCTCTAGTTATACTGTACACAAGACCTGCCTCATGATATAGTTCCGTGAGCCAGCCCTGCTTTGTTTGTGTTATTTTGTCCGGTGTCATTATATGGTGCTTAGCTTGCACTATTTACTGTACATGCGGGTGAGCCAAGGAAAACACACACCCATGTCAACCCCAGCAGACTGCAGGAAGAGCTAGTCTGACCTGTTTAGTCTTTGGATGTTTGTTTTATCAACAGCTGATCCAACCACGAGACAATGTAACCACCCCAGGCATTAACGTCTGTACCTGAATAATTGGAAAGCCAAAACAATGTAGAACTCCCACCCAAAAAGCTAGAGGCAGCTGTAGATGTAGAATTTCACACATATACAATACCATATTTTAAAATGCTTTTAGTGGGTTGAAGTTACAGCTTTCACACGGTTATTTTTCATTTGGCAGTAGTGCATCAAGTAGACTGCAGTAGCACAACAAAGGCTGAGATTGTCTCAGAAAATATAATACAAGTTTATTTTGTAGATGAGGTCTATACTAACGCAGATCTAGTGGTTTTAAACTACTAGTTTTAAAAGTGGGACCGAAGCAGAAACAGATACATCAAATTGTCACACAGGCATCAAGTACTTGCTCCACTCCAATTACTGATCCATGATACAACTGCACCCCAAACTGCTCAGAGGGTCAAAAGAATGCCACAAAGAGCAATGTGCCTTAATACACAGTCACTGGTGTTGAGAGATGCCACTACCAGTTTTGGAGCTTCCTGTATAGCTCTCCTTGTTATTTAAATTAATAAAGTCTGCAATCCTGTTTTAAAAAAGGCTTTTTTTTTAAATAAAAATATATTTATATATTTATATTTATTACACAATATTTGTGTAATAAACTTTCTAGCAACCAGTTGAATCGCTGGAATATATTTAGATTCCTTTAACACAGTTTGTAAACTTTTAAATCACAAATAATCTTATGGTCAAGATAGATTCCCTCTTACTCTTATCCTTTTGCCCCTACCATTTACATAAAATGGTATATTTATATTGTAACATACTGCTTGATTATAGTTGCCAATTTATAAAGGTAACATTATAATTGTCAATGCTGGAGACACATCATAGAAAGAAATGACTGACTGCAGCATTATTTACTGAAATTTAAGACTACAGTATATTTGACTACTGCACGTATCTGTTAAAAGTAACTTTTTAACTTTTTTCATATGATCTATAAAGATTTTGCACATCCTTATTCCTCTTGAAAAGGAGAGACGGGTGCAGATCCATAGACACCCCCCCTCGGGACGGAGAGGAGGGCTTGATACTCCCGGATCCTAACAGGTTGTCAATCTGTTCAAAATAACTAATGACTTCTGTACCAGCTTGTTGTGATATGTTATGCTGTACCCTACCCTCCGAAAAACCCAATAAAAATTTTGAAATAAAAAAAGACACAGATAATTACATCTAAAGGTCATTCCTCTTTACTCCTTACAATAATTCAATATCAAAATGAATTTAAAGCTGCAGTTCACGCAGTTGTTTTAAAAACATGTTTTTTTTTTCTCATTCGATATGTGCATTAATACAATCTACACACTGATAAGTGATTAGCCAAGTTGCTGATTGATATGGTCTCCTGTAATCAATCGCTGAAGATTCGGCTCGGGGCTCAGTTAATGCATCATGGGGTCCTCTTCTACTGCACGGACAGACAAAGTTCTGGGGGGACGATCATGTGACCAGGCAGGCACTAGATTCAATTGGTTCACTTCTAGAGAGGGCAGGGCTCAAAAAGGTGATGCTGTTTCAGAAGGGGAAGGGGATGAGGCTTTGTAAATGGTTGCTATAGGAACAAAAATGCTTGTTGCATTAGAATACATTAAAAATGTCTTTACAGTGTTTTTTTTTTAAATGCTACAATTATTTTCTCATAGTACAGAACTGATTTATTTAAAAAAAACACACATGTAGGATATCGCTTGAACTGCAGCTTTAATACATATTAGTGACAAGAATATTGTGCTAGCCTGATTCTGAAAATGCACATGCTACAATTGTACTTAAAGATACAGTTCTAGACAACAATTCAAGAGAAAACATAAATTAAACTGATCTTTACAGTATATGTCCGCCTTGTGTAGTGTGGGGCATATTTACTAAGCAGTGCAAATCCATAAGATACTTTACAGTAAGATACCTTACAGCTCATTCACTTGCGGCACCATATTGTTTAACATAGCTAAGTAGATATGCCCCTTTGTGTGCTGCCTGTCCCCACTTTAACCCAACAACTGGGTGGTCTGCCTCACATTAGGGTCTTTGCTGGAGTGTAGAGGAGAAGTGGAGTTCTGCAACTGCAAACATTACAATTCCAGGGCTTCAAAAAATACATATTAGGGCTTCAAATAATTCCCGAAGAAAGGCTTAGCTGCTCTTGCTGAACTTCCTGCATCTTTTCTGTTTGCATGAGGACTGTTCGTTCACATCTTAGGGCACCATAAGAGAATAATCTAGTAATGTTATTTAGTCAAAATCATGCCCAGAATGTTATTGCATCTTCTGCTAATGAGTAGGTAAGCTGGAGCGTGAGTTGCAATGCTAACTTTCACTTGAAAGAAGTATCACTAAACATCTTCTCCATCCAACTATGCTGTTGAATGCAATACTATAATTATGGACTAAACTGAAGTACATGGAAACACATGATAAAAAGTTATGGTGTAACAAGAGTTTTTCCTCCCCCAAAATAATAAAAAGTCTTAAGGGGCAAAAAGATAAAAACTCTTGGCTTTCCACCCACTCTAATTATCATACAGTACATTTCAAAGTGTTAATGAAATATGAGTAACGTACAAAGCAGATTCATTCTAACACACAGAGCACTGTGCACAACCGTCGCTAATTATTTCCTACTGTTTACACTATCTGGGGGAAAGCGTGTTGCATTGTTTGTGCTAACGATCCTGCTACCTTGCAAATATATTGCTTGCTTCTTTTCTTATTTTAATTTACAAGGACAGCAGGAATATTCTTTTCATAAGAGAGAAGCAAAATGGGAAATTAAATAGAAATGTACATGTTCATGGAGTGGAATTTCTTTTAGGGTCTAGAAACTCACTTTTTAATTAACCGATGCTGACCACTGATTATGATTATACTTAATTCTCTTTTTGTCATTGAACATGTTTGCCTACACTTAAAGCACCATTATAAATGTAGCAGGGTTCCCCCTGGGCCCCCTTACCTCCACTCAGTAGCAGGGACCCCCGTGGCATGTCGGGGAGCTGCGGGGGCGAGTGTGTTACCGGAGGCAGGGCGTCGCCATCTTTGTTGTGTCCGCGCATGCGTGGAGGCTTGCGCAGATGCGATGCAGTGGCCATTACTGAAAGGGAGGCAGGACCCAGATGACGCTCCGTAGTACAGGGATCCCTAGTAGTCATGCATGCGCAGTTAGGGTGATGCGGTTGCCATTACATGGATGCGCAGGGACAGGGAGACACGCTCATGTGCAGTACACATCGTGCACGCGGCCCCAATGATAAAGAGGGCCATGGAGGACTACAACACCAAGAGTACTTAGGGGAAGAGAGGCCACCTGACGCCAGGGAGCCAATAGGGCTTGCAGCTCCTCCTGCTGGAGAGATACATTTTGGCAAGCACAGACAGGAAGAAGTTAGTCAGAGCTGGGATCAGGTTACGGAAGGGTGTGTGCAGGGAGCAGTAGCCCCTACACTAGGCCAGGTTACCCCCCTCGGCCCCAGATAGGCCCTGAGCCATAACCCAGAATATGGTTGCGACAGGGACAGGCCCTTTAGGGTAGGGACCCTGCCCCTTTAGTTATTGCTAAGTTCAGGGACACAGTTCACCTGCTGTACAGCCCTGATTATCGTGTCTGGACGCAGACCATCATTTAAGATAGAGACTATCTTCCTGGTGGGATTGTCTGGTGGGACGCCACCCCATGGGTCAAGAGCGGAAGCATCGTGGACCCCACTTTCGGATCCATCAGCCAAGTACAGCATCTGAGCGCCCGGGGGTGGACACACCCAGCAGGTACCATCAAGTCACCAAGTGCACCAACTACACACCTCATATTAGTGGGCAGTGCTGTTCCACACTTGGGTGGGGTTGTGGGACTTTGAGACACTTGGGTGGATTGTGGTGGGGTTGAGGCCCAGTGAGGCCAGGTTAAAGGGTGACACTGCTGTGATTCTGTGATGTTATATTTTTTATGTGTTATAATTTAGTTGCATATAGTAAACTGTTTTATCAGTACCCATAAATACTTACTGTATGTGGTTCCTGAGTCAGGGGTTATTCTACACTCTAGAATCCCTGCACGGGTGGAGGCGCTGTAAGCAGTACGTTCCAAGATACACCCCAGACTCCAAGTGGTGGAGGTTCCCCATAAGAAAGGTACAGAATGCAGCAAACCGCAACCTCACTTGTAGAGAGTTTGGCGAGTAAGAGGAGTGAAAGTGCCCTATCTTTTGTGCCTGTGCTTACAAAAATAATTGAATAAGTGTGGTGGTATGGACTTTGACCCCTATCATCTACCAATAGAATTTCTGGCGGCAAAGGTGGACAGGCAGGGGTGGGTACAATGTTTATGTAGCAAATGTGACTTTCCAGATTGAGAATTGACTTTGGGACCCAAGAGTGCCTGCTGCAGAGCACAGTTCCTGCAGCCTATGCTGCTGCGGCCTACGGAACCCGCAAAGAAAGATGCGACTGACCCCTCTACTCGGCCGGTCGATGCTGGTAACCAACCTACCTCAAGAGTTGAGGATTTGGAGGGCCCGTGCGCCCTAACCACGGTTCCAGACTCAGTTCTAGATCCGGTTCCAGACTCGGTTCCAGACTCAGCTGCAGAACCAGTTCCAGATTCAGTTCCAATGCCGGAACCACAAATGCCGGAACTGCAGATGTTGGAACCAAAGAAGGGTGAGTTAACTGCCCAGGGGTATCGGGTTTTGAGCTCCTAGGTGACTGCAGAGCATGGTAGCTCCAAAGGTATGGTCACTAGGGCAACTATCTCGCCCCGTCATCGCGTCCTGGTGGACGTGTCCCCCCTAGAAGATCTCTGCCGACCAGAGAATAGAGTTGACCCCATCAAGGTGACCAGTGCAGTGGAGATGGTACCTGACAGCGGTCCAGATGACCTGATAACCGTCAGCCGTCAGCGGAGCAGTGAGGCACAAACCATTACTCCCTGCAGACAGCAATGGAGGTATCCAGTACAGGGGCCCTGTGCGGCGCTTACTCTTACAAGAGGAACCTTCAAGAATTTTCATCTTAAGACATGGATCTGCACCTAGATCTAGTGATGTCCCCAGAAGACGTCACTTCTGAACCAAGTGCTTGAGTGAGCCAGGACTGTGTAGTGACTGCTCTGGTAATTATTGCCTCCTCCAGGCGCAAATTGAAGTGTTCTATTTGCCATGTAGTGGACCGAGGAAAAGGTCATGACCTTCTGGCCTACCGCATCAATGCCGCGGATGGCCGGGTAAGGGTCTGGCACAGAGACACCTGCTGTTCCTTCCACAAGGTGGAGGAAGTGGCACCAGTGACTGTTACAACCGATTATGATCTCCAAGAGACTATCCCGGCAGAGGCTCACAAGAGTCAGTGTGAGGCACGTCACATGATCAGTTAGGGGCACCCCCCTATGGGTCTCAGCAGCCAGCTAACACTCAGCTGGCCTCGGGTATCAACGTGATTATGTTGTGAACCATTGATAAAGTAATTGTGATAAGTTATACCTTCTATTCACTGCATTTTGATTGTGTAACTTTATGTGATATGACAGTGTCCCAAGTGAGGGCGTTGGGGTTTCTAACAGCGGAAGAATGTAGCAGGGTTCCCCTTGGGCCCCCTTACCTGCACTCAGTAGTGGGGACCCCCTTGACATGTCGGGGAGCTGCGGAGGCGAGTGTGTCGCCGGGGGCTCCTGGCAACGTCGGAGGCAGGGCTCCGCCATCTTTGTTGTGTCCGCGCATGCGCGGAGGCTTGGACATGCGCAGATGCGATGCGGCGGCCTTTACAGAAAGGGAGGCAGGACCCAGAGATCAAGAAAGATTCCCTTGAAGAAGCACACAGGTATACCAATTGAAGTATGAACAGAATGTATTAATGTACCATTAAAAATGTATCAAGAAATGGTAAAATGGACAAAAACCTATAATAGACATGCAAGTACTGTAGGGCTAAAGATATTGTTCTGTTAATAATAACAACCACATGAGGCAGTAATGTAAAGAGAAACACAGAGGGCAGTAAAAATGACTATAGATGATCGTAAGACCTATAAAGCACATGAGCCTAAAGGGAAGTCAATGATAGGAAAACAAGTAACTACATGCAGCTATATTATTGCAGAGAATAACATGCAAACAGACACATGATTATGTGAAAAGACAGAAAGGGCGATCCTCAATGAATGATAGATACAGTCTTACATAGACGGTGAGGCACTAATCGAATAATGTACAAAAATAAAGAATGCTGCCGTTTTAAATGTCAGTTAACAGGCTAGAGTCCATCTGTAGTAAACACAGTAATTCTCATGAAATGAACACCTGTATTCTAGTGTCCAAAAACCATAAGCAGAAAAAATAAATATAGTCCGTAATACTTCATCACTGATGAAATAGCATGTGCAAACTTGTCAGTTCTATTGAATAGAAAAGGAGGGTCCCCTCTCAACTCCCACTCCTACATAAAATCAGTAACAGGGCACACACAAAAGAGAATATAAAATAAAGGGAAAGGGAAAGTGCATACCATCCAAAATGGTTTAAAAAAAAAAAGGAAAGTAGACCAGTGATTCCTATACTCAAAACAAGTGACATTTATTGACTCAATGTTTCAGTCCCCACTGGGGAATGAAATGCTGAGTAAATAAATGTCACCTTTTTGGAGTATAAGAATGCTGTATATATGAGAGGGCCAATGTAGCCTTAATGGCAATGAAGGAGTTCATAAATCCTAACATATTTTACAGTGCTTTATTCTATGTAATTGTTTATTCATACGTTATTGTGGTTTACTGGATTATGGATTGGTGGCCTACCTATTAGCACTAGTTGGTCATGTTAGATGGGGATATTAGGTATTGTGGGGTTAGGTGGATAGGTCATGGTGTCAGGGTGGTTATTCCCTTCTATGTGAAGTAAGGGGTTCAACCCCTTGAATGTTGAGGTTAATTAGGTTTTTGTATATGGCAAACAACATACGAATAGCCGAATCATCCGGTTTACCATCTTGCACTAGGTAATAAAAAAAAAATCAATCTGAAGGGCTACTGTATGATTGCTGTATCACAGCTCTTTGAAGTATATTGCATGCAATGGGAATGGGCAACTTAAGAGACAATTATTTGCATTACCATTTGCATGTTGGCTGGAGAGAGGCGCTCACATTTTTTTTTTATCAAAGTCACAGTGCAATGCTTTATAAATTCTGCTGCTTGTTGCAGAAAGAACATAATGATGTTTCACTGTTACCGTGCAATGCTACATAGCTCTTTCTGACACCTACAAGCTGTTGAAATTGTGTGGTTCAGGAGTGTTTAAAGTCATAGATAAAAGTTACTAAATATAATACGAAATATATCTCTGAAGTCTGGCACTTGAAATGTTGCCACTTCTATTTATGAACTGATTTCAACACACACCTTGAACGTATCTTTCTCAAAACTTGATATACTAAATAAGATATAATGTCAGCATGTCATATGCTTATAACACTTATATGTAAAGTATTCCAAAATGAGGTACCTTTGGACCTGACTGCTGCCTTCATTACTCTCCTTTGGTCCAGCATGGGCATCCTTAGGGTTAGGGGCAGGATTAGAGAAGTGCAAACTGTCCCCACTTTGTTTGGAAATATTTGTGCAGGTTTTTTATAAATGTCGCCTTTTCGTAGGATATTTTGCTAAGGCTTATTATGTGCTGCAAGAAATCTGCCTAATTGAGGAAACACAGAGATTTAGATGTCAAATAGGGCATAGGGTACCCAATTGACTTATATACCTTTGAAAACAGTCCTCTATATAACACATGTGAACACTCATAACATACAGTTTCTGAGAAATATTTAAATGAACTTATTTGCAGGTACAGTATCTCCGGTGTTTCACAGCTATCCCTACACATGTTGTATATACTGTACAGATGTAGCAAGACTGTCCGTGTGTCTTGCCGTGACCATGGCAATCGCTGCCCAGGCGGATTAGCACGGCGGGGATCCGATTCAGATGCATGGACTCCCTGCAGAACACACAAAATAGGGAGACCGTAGGAAATATGATTTCAAAATAATATGGAAATGTTATTTTTTTTTTTAAATATGTTTTATTTCTGCAGCTTTACAGTTTCTGGCTGCTGGAGAGGATAGGGCACCTTAGTGGGTAACTCATTGAACTGTGAAAGTGCCTGTCAGGCCTATTGCACCGAAACTCTCACTGACTTCAACCCCTTAAATGTAAGTTTGATGTTAAACTTCTTCCTCTTCACTGAGACACAAAGACATGATTAGAATGTAAAGTCTTTATTTAATATATATTTCAAAGGTTTTTTTTTTTCATATTCTATAGTTCTCTGGTCTTACAACCATTTTCAACATGCAATTGTCAGTGTTATTTTGTGAGAGGGTGGTTCTTGATAAACATGTTTTATAACACAAAAGTATACGTGTCATAAAAATAGTAGATGAAAGTGATCCAAGGATTGTAAGGGTTCTGCCATCCGGTAATGATAACACTGAGACAAACCAGAGACTAAGGTTGTGACATGCACAGCATGGGCTCACGGCACAGTACAACGGCAATTTCCAAAAACAAGGCATACATAAGAGACAGATTAGAGAGGTCTGGAAAAAAATCTCTGCGTAGCTGCTATATGCGTAAAATCTACCACAGTCTCATTAGCTCAAATAAACAGGCCTTCTTAGCAACTAATGTATACTGCTTCACAACTGAACCAGTCTGGAAATTAGAATACTTCAGTTAAGTAGATATTTGAAGAACCAGTTTATGATAAGGGAATATATTTGTAAATGGATACATGAAAATGGAAGGTTAATGGGTTGAAATTTGCAGAACAAAAAAATTGTGCCACGTTCGAATGATGGGGAATTTCAAGTACACTGTCATTTTTTTAAGTAGTGAGATGCAGTCGTGCAGCTAAGGAACCAGTGTTTATGATCTTAAAAACAAGTGAATGTTCCAAATAACTGAGGAACCCTCCAGCAATGAGTTAATACTTTCTCTATTTGTAACAAGTAATGTAAATGAGACATGATCTAATTTGACTTCAAACAACATATCACAACAAATATCCACAAACTAATTCTTTTTTTGGAAAACAATTTTGAGTTTCCATTTTATTTAAATTAAATAATGATCACATTAAAACTCAAAGGGGAACTGTGTATTAAAGTCTTCTGTTTGCAAACCGGGGACAAGAAGTGGAGCAAAAAACAGCACCAGATTAAATGGATTTTAAGTATAAAAACACATGTAATGCAAGAAGTTATTTCTTTGATGGATCTGGTGTTATTTGTTTGCATTAGTTATTCA
Organism: Ascaphus truei; assembly: GCF_040206685.1. Lineage (NCBI taxonomy): Eukaryota > Metazoa > Chordata > Amphibia > Anura > Ascaphidae > Ascaphus > Ascaphus truei. Next base: position 107,079,702 of record NC_134487.1, on the reverse strand, counting down.
GTTAGATGTGTACATAATAATAATAGCATGTTCGATGGTGACGTTAGGCTGAGATTGCGGGAAAAATCAAATTGAGATGACTTCCAGTGATCGCGACCAAGTACCGACAGCGGCAATACATTTGTTTTGACGTGATGTCGCATTGCCGTCGCCAGCACTATAAGCGCAGCCTAAGTGTACAAAAAAGTTTGTCTTTTGGGGACAAATTGCTACATTCAGCAATTTCATTCTCAAAATCTACTAGATTTAAATCCTCAGATTTATGAACCCTCTATAAAACTGCCAAATTTCAGCTTATTGTCTTACATACAATTAAGTCTAAAAAGTGGATTCAAACAGAATAATATGGAAAATAATTAATTGAAATAATGATCATTAAAGCAGCAAAACAGGAAATCTTATATGGTTTTATTTATTTTTAATAAATCAGTTCTGTAGTATTAGATAATAGTGACTGTTTTTTTTATTTTTGCTTTTATTCAACTATTTATGACTTTTTAATTAGTTTTTTTTTTTTTTTAAAGCATCCTTTGATTTTTATGGCAGGTTTAGCACATTTCCCAAGCAGTGCAAGATCTTTGCAACAATTTGGGATAATGTGCGGCAAATGTTCCCAGCAGTTTGAGCTGTAAACTGTAACAATAGATAATGTAACCTTCATAATATAAGTTTACATTGTAGCTACTGAGTTACACCGACTGAAGCAGCCACTATGTTACGCACAACATCAGGATTTTTACATATTTATAACAGGAGTACCAAACGATTGCCAGCGTAGGTACGAATGTAGAATTATACATTGTCACCTGCTTTAAATATACAAATCATAATAATAAGAAAAGTTGGGAAGTAGTATTGCTGCTTTAATGGAGTGATATAGCGTATATTGCAGATGCCCATTTTACCCCTGGGTTAATTTTTTAAATGAGTCAAGTAGACAAAGAGCAACTTAGGTTGGGAGAAAAACAAATCATAAATCACTTATCACAACCTCCTCTTATTTAGCACAGGTAAGTTAACCAGTAAACAATGTCTCGTTTTTTAGAAGAAAGTGCAATATAGGAAAGACTCTTGGGTAAATGCTATAAACTCTGAGATCACTGATCCATGTGGTATGACACAGAAGCCCATTGAGGTCAGATCACACGGATTGGCAATCTCCAGGGTTTATAGAATATACCCCACTGACTGCAAATTTTATGGGAAAAAAACACAGTGCAAATAATGTGCATGGAACACCGTGTTCATAATTTTTAATGTTTGCGTTCTACAGTACTTTCGGATATTTTTATTAGCCATTCAAGTCTAGGTCCCCCAAAATGCAGAAAATTATTTAGTCAGTCAGCACTCAGCAGATTACAATTCCTCTGTAAAACAACAATAATATCACATCCCACAACGTACAGTTTTTGGAGGAATACCAAATGCAACAGTAATTCCCAAAGATATGTAAAAACTAAACACATAATAGACTTCTATATGTGTAAATTAGAAATTCACAGTTTGCCACACATTTACAATCTTTCTTGTTATACATACGGTATACAATTATACCTTGCAGTGGCTTGGGGCTACCTTACTCATGATGTGTGAAGTAAAAATAAACTGCTATGAAGAACAGAATTATCCTGGATCAAGCACTGCAGGCCCTAAGACACATACAATATGTTACTGGATTTACTCATGGGAATTTTGAGCCTTCATTACAATAATTGACATGTGCAGATCTTACATTTAATGAAACAATTTCTCAATCCTGCCCCTGGCTCCACCACCCTGATCTGGTGCTCACTATTACCAAAACATCTAAAAATCCCAAATATATGTTTGTCTTACATGGAAGCAAAGAAAACAATTATTCCAATAATAATATTGTGATATCTCCCTCTACTGATGGAAAAAGTATGTTTATACAACATATTAAATGACATGACCTACTAATAATGTACTGTATGTATGACTCATCAAAGGGAGAATGCTTGGTAAAGCTTTCGACACAATCTTTAGGGACTCATTTCCTGCGGAAAATGAGTTTCAAAGTGTTAATTGGTTGTCTCACAATCCAGGGGGAGCATGTGTATAAGGAGAAACAACAACACAAAACAAAAATCTAAGTGCAGATGTATTGCAATGAAGGGAAAATATCAGGTCTTTATCTTGGCTCTATATTCAGCCTACTCACAAGATGCAAGTGATTTTCAGGCATATAGCAATGGGTTGTGGTGATCTGTGGTCTGTGTGGCAGGAAAAACAGGAAAGAATGTGTGATCTCCCAGCAAGGTCAGGAGAGATGTACCTCAACAGTAAGAGACAAATAGCTCCATAGCACAGATCAGTGAGTATAAAATTGTTTATATGTAAAAGTATAAAAATGCACTTACAAAAATGCAATAATAAAAGGGCACATGGCACTAACGAGTGTGGTGGAGAAATAATGCATCACAAACCGGTCACCACCCCACCTCCATCGGACGTCCGTTCCTTCAATGATAGAATCTCTGGGGTCAGTCCTCAGCCAGCTGCTTTTCTTTGTCGACAATCCAGCATCCAATATGACAAATTATATAGTTACATACTTATCTGTCTGTTATCTCACAAGTAAGGTTCATTTGGTTAAACTCTTTGGACAAAGCGTTATAGGCCTCCCCCCCACCCCTCCGCCCATGGCATTTGCAGGTCCTAACACTGTCTGTGAAAATTCTCATTTACGTCTGTAAAGGAGGGAGAAATATCTTAATAGACCAGTCTTCAAAAGGCGCATGAAAAAATCTGCTACTTAAAAAGTGGGAAGGGTGGAGAGGTCACAGACCTCCAAACAACTGTTACAAGTTTATATTTGTAACGCGTAGCTCACCACAAACGAAGCACGACCGCGGTGCTGAGGCAGGGAATTGAGTAACGCTGACCCACAGCTGCGCGGGCGCACCTAGAGTGTAGAGTAGTCGTTCAGGCCAGGTCAGGATTACAGATAGTAGAATAGTAATGGTACTTGCCAGGTTCAGGAGTGGGGAGTTGCGGATCGTCGGTGTGCGTAGCCAGGTTCAGGATTGCAGAGTTGCGGATCGTCGGTGCGCGTAGCCAGGTTCAGGATTGGAGATAGTCGGATCGTAGGAGTACTTAGCCAAGGTCAGGACTGGAGCCAGGAGAGTAGTCAGACAAGCCGGATCAGGAGTAGAGAGAAGCGGAGTCCAAGGTACTAGCAGGGTCAGGCAACGAGAGGTTAAACAGCAAGGTAAGGCAAGGCAAGGCAAGGTTCAGGAACTAGATGTGGCAAGGCACGGCATCACAACGACTATGCTCAGCGATGACTGACTGCAGACTGAAGGTATATATAGGAGGAGCCTCCAACAGCCAGCCAGGGTGGAACCAGGAAGTGAAAGAGTATTGGCTGCTGGTGCACTCAGCTGTGCCCTAGGAAACAGTCTAAGCAGGGTTGAGTGTAGTAGTGCTTGCACGCCGTACCACACACATCACAGAGGCCAGGGGGCGGAGTCTGAGTAGCGCGTCACTCCCACGCCGATTCCTGGGAGCAGAGGAGGCGGGACCCATCGCGTCATGGAGGTCGATGGGCGCGGCCTGACTCGCGCTTCAGCAGGGAGGCTGGAGGAGCGTCCACGACATGTGACAGGGCGAGGGGCGGGATCAGGGTCCGTGGCAGAATGAACAGGTAGCGCAGGATCTGCGCGCGTCACGGGACCAGGAGATTGCGCAACTTGAGTGTCTGCTGCAGAAGGACCTGAGAGGTGAGGAGACGGTCCTTGCACGCCAGGATGGCGAATCCTCACAATATTTTACAAACAGACACAATCTCAGCAATCTCTGAACCCAACATTCACTACATAATACTGTATATATTTGTGTCAAAAGGAGTGCTATTGGGTGGATTAAATGTATAAACAAAAGACAAAAAAAGGCAATATCCAATATCACGAATTATATAGTTAAATACTTATCTGTCTGTCTTGTAATAAGTACGGGTCATTTAGTTAAACTGTTTGGCCAAAGCATTATAAGCCTGCAGCCCAGCCAAGGCATGGCCCCTTTGCAGGTCCTAACACTATCTGTGAAAGGGATAAACAGTGTAGTTTGATAGTTCCTGTGGTATACCCTGGTAGCCACAGGTATCAAAGAGCTTAATAGGATTTCTACCATAGGGCTCTGTAATAATAGATATTACAGAAGCCTGCCGTAGAAATATTAGTAATGCGATTGCGATTTGGGAATTAATACATTATTAAAGTTGTTAACAGTTGTGTTCCCGCATTGCAACGATGGGTAAAATATCGCACCCGTAAAATTATTATCACAATCTTGAGGACTGCAATCATTAATTTACGGTTATAACACATGGTATAGAATTTGGAAATTGGTAAATTTGATGTTTCACTATAACACTTATTTCAGGTTTAATGTATTTCATCTTTTTGACAGAAGGGAGTACAGAATACTGTGTAAGTCTACAGCCAATATTTCTAATTGCTGGAGACCTGCACGATGAGTCAATGGCACAACTTTTTACAGGAAATGGTATCTGAATAATGAGCAACATTTTATTAACAGTGATGTCAAAAGGATCACAAAGACTAAATGATTGCATTGAAAACTCAGTTGAATTGAAGGAAACAGAAGAAAAACAATGGATTTGGGTGTGTTTGACATTGCACAAACGTTCCTGCATACGTGACTTTATACTGCACTTCAACTAACTAATATCTGCCTTGTTTCAACATACTTCAAAGTAATCCATTCTCATTTTTAGTTAATGAGGTGCTGTATATTGTCTTATATGGATGATAAACATTTTTGACCTTGCGCCAGTTCTGGTACAATCCCCTTTCATCCATGGATTGGAAACTGGTTTCATAATGTAAATGAAAGCTATTTTTTTTTTTAAAGAATGTTTAGTGTAGCGTACACATGGTTTAAAGGGAGGCTTGAGCCACCATCATTTAAACTGAGCAGGAAACAACATACAAATGGGGAGTGAATTAATTGCGAGGCTAGATCTTTAATGCTGCTTCTCCCAGGAAATGGTATTATGTATGTATGTCTTTATAACTCATATTTTATTGATTTTTAACATGTTCATGGGGGGTACAGGAAATAAAATAGGGAAGGATGAGGGGGTTACAGAATAATAAAAGTGAAAGGTACAGTAGTCAGAGAAAATAGATTATATCAATCACACATAGGTCAGAGAACATGTCGTCTCGCAGGACGGTTCAGAAAATTGTGAAGGAGAATCATAAGGACCGACTGAGGTAGAACTTGGTTTGGGTCCGGGTAAGACCTCGTGAGGTTCACACAGTTGGTGAATGTATTGGAGCATATCCCTATCTGCAATGACAGATGGCAACCAAACAAGCGGTTCTGTAATCCTTTTTTTTCACTCCATTCCTCACTTTATTTCAGGTCAGTTTTAGCGGCACGTTAAAAAGTCGGCGGAAGCCTTCCTATGTCCCTATAGAATTCAAACCCGGGTTTCCTTATCAGAGAATATGTGCGGTAGTTGTCATTTACCAAACTCGTTAGGTTGCTCTTCTGGCATGCATACCATATTTTATTCTGATCTGGTACATAGGTGGTACCGATTGCTTTGACCAGTGGTCGTTGCCATCTGCGCAATTCATTTATTTTCTACTGTGCTGAATTTTACAGACGGCCTGCAAAGCAGGAGCATCCATGAGTCCAGATCACATTGTTGAGAGGTTATTCTCTGGATCCAACTCGTCACCCTAGATCAAATCTTTTGGATTTTGGGGCAGTCCCACCACATATGGATATAGGTTCCGCTGTTACCACACAATTTAGGGCATAGAGGGGACATACCCGGGGGTATCCTCGATAACCTAGCAGGTGTTTAATACCACCTGTATAAAACCTTATATGAATGTTCCTTCAGTTTGGTGCAAATCGAGCTTTTTGCCACCGCCTCGAAGATCTCCTTCCATTCATCTCCCTCCAAAACCGCCATTAAAACTCGTTCCCACTCTGATTAACTTTGGGTTTCTATTGGAGGAGGGGCCCACTGATGTATCGTATAGTGACGAGATCAAACCGTTCGTGTTTGCTACCTCTAGGCATAATTTCACAATTGTTGTGAGGCAGTCCCTAGGATTCTTTTTTGTATAGTACCCACTAAGCTGTAAGAATCTAAATTCCTCCCTTCTCTGGCTTGGTATATGGTAAATGTCCCCACATAGCCGGAAGCTTTTGGTGACAGCTGGCACACACTCACCGCTGCTGATTTAGCGGTGGGGCAGCAGGCTCCATGGATTCTTCTAACGCAATTTTGTCGATGTCATTGGCCATGGACAGTCTCGTGAGACCACCAGGCAGGCTCAAGTCCGGCGGCGGCGATGACGTCACATCCAGTTGTACCGGAAGTTCATCACCCTGTGGCGCACCAGACATGGCCACACCCGGCGCCTCCTGCAGGTAGGCCGTAACTGGATCTGGAACAATGTAGGAAAGGGGCGGCTCACCCATCACAAGGTAGGAGTCGTCCCTCAGTTTCTCTGCAGGCATATTTCGAGAAGCACCGGTGTCATCTGGAGTCGCGGAGCTCCTCGGACATTCCGGAACCTCCACAGCCTCTGTGATGGATGCGATTGGGCTGGAGCTTCTCTCCGGACAGAAGGTAAGATGTGGGCTCTTCTACACAGGTTCCGCCCGGTTGAAGTAATCTTTGGCAGCAACGGGTGGGGACACCTCCTCCAAGATGCGATGCCGGGGCGAGCTACCGTGCTCCTGGGTCGCCTGGAGACCCGCACCCGACACCCCTGGGGCAGTTCACTCACCCTCAGGAACCCTGGCAGTCATGTATCCCAGTCCTGGGACCATCGGCACCATCACAGAAGGCTGGAACAGTAGTTGCAGGACACACGGGCCCACAGCAGGGACCTTGGTGGTCACTTTGGATGAGCCAGGGTGTCCAGAGATCAGTCTCCACTATTGCACACTTCTTCCCTCCTGCCCAGGGACTGACAAGAGAATGATGAACAAGGCTCTTTATTCTGACAATCACTGCAGATGTTCTTCATACAGCGGTGCAGGGTCTAAGAGGCTCCACGCCTCTGGATGATGCTTGCCCCAGATAGTACAGGGCATATGCTGGATTCCAATCAGATGTTCCCCAGCCCCAAGTGCTGGGGGTGAGCACACTGATCCCGGATGGGAGAGACTGACAGCTCTACTGCTCTCTTCAACCTCAAGAGCAGGACTGACTAAATTTGGCACTGCCCTTCATCAGGAAGCAGAAGGGACGGCTCATGGTCTATAACTATCCCTGATAGGCTTACACAGGCTGAGTCACCTCTCCTTACTTCCACCATGTCCATCAGAGAGTAGCATGTAGGGGGGGTCACAAGCCCACAGAATTAACCTGTTACAGCCCGCAGCTAGCAGGAATTTACATAACAGGGGGAAAGACAGGCAGAATAGACATACCCTGTTACACACAAAAGGGTTTTTACTTTAAAACAGTGCATCCTGGAAATACACATTTGTGTGAAAAAGAAAGTACATACTCGTTGAATTCTATGGTTTTGCATAACAGGACATAATAACAATCATCTGTTCCTTAGCAGGTCTAAAAAATAGGTAAATACAACCTCAGATGAACAACAACACATGACATATTACACTGTGTCAAGATTTATTTAACAAAAATAAAGCTAAAATGGAGAAGCTATGTGTGAAAAACTAAGTATGTGTGGGCGCATGAATTTGGGGGCACTATGTGCGTACAGCAACATGACATCACATGCCATCACATTGCCATGGCAATGGGACGGCGCGGCACTGGAGGAGGAGTGCCTAAGGGGCAGAATTCTTTTCAATTTGACACTTCCTGTGCTGAAAAAAGACTGCTCCTGGGGTACCCTGGTAGATATGCTAATGCTCTACTGTATATAGTTAGCTGATATGGAACATCATATCACGTAAAACTCGGCAGATGACATGAATCAGGCTAAATGATGGTTGCGTTAGTCAGTTGGTTTTTAACACTGATGACATAAAGGTTTAAACAAGCATGAATGTTTGCAAACCTAGAGATACTCCTTGCACTGACGCCACTATGAAAATCCTCTATTGATTACTTTTTTTACACAAAGAGATGTACAGACTAGATATCGGAAACCGAATGATCTTGTAATGTACAGTGCCACATTTGTCAGGGGGGAAGGAAGAGAGCACTAGAGCAGCAGTGCACAAAATGAGGGGTGCGCCCCCTTGAGGGGGTGCTATATTATTTAGGGAGGGCACAGGCAGCGTGCGGTTAAACCTGGGGGCGGGCAGAGCTATGCACAGGCAGCCAAAAGCGCTCCATGTTGCTGCTGCTTCTCTGTGCTGTGGCCTGCTGCAGGGGCGGGGCCATGCTGCGGGGTGGCGGGGCCGTGCAGCTGCTTCTCTGTGTGGTCTGCCTGCTGCAGGGGTGGGGCTTTCCTTTCCTGCACACAGACATCCCCTCCTCCTCCTGTGTTACCCGCCCTAGCTTTCAGCAGCATGGGGGACAGGAGCATGCTTACAGTTGTACTTCCTCCCCCAGGTGAAAGTCTGTGACTTATGATTGTGTGTTGTGTCTGTGTTGTGTGTGTTGTGAGTGAGTGTGTGTTGTGATTGTGTGTGTGTTGTGATTGAGTGTATGTGTGTGTGTTTAGTTTGTGTTGGTTGTGATTGTTTTTTTGTGTGTTGTGATTGAGTGTGTGTTGTGTCTGTGTGTGTTGTGAGTGAGTGTGTGTGTGTGTGTGTTGGTGTTGTGATTAAGTGGGTGTTGTGTCTGTGTTGGTTGTGATTGATTGTGTGTTGTGTCTGTGTGTGTGTGTGTGTTGTGATTGATTGAGTGTGTGTGTTGTGACTGAGTGTGTGTTGTGTGTATGTGTTGTGTGTGTTGTGCGTGAATGTGTGTGGGTGTGTGTGTTGTGATTGTGTGTGTTGTTTCTGTGTTGGTTGTGATTGAGTGTGTGTTGTGTGTGTATGCATGTGTTGTGATATTAGTGTGTGTTGTGATTATGTTGCTGTGTCTGTGTTGTGATTGTGTGTGTGTTGTGATTGAATGCAGCAGTTTGCAAACTAGGGGGCGTACGCTCTCCAAAGCTTGGCGCTTGGGGAGACAAACAAAATTGACTTTGAAGTGCACTCAGCAGCAGTCAATCCACACACATACACACAGCCACACAAACACACACAAAAATAGCCCCGATCCATGCCCCCCCCCCCTGCCTCCCACCGCTCGTGCTTGCAAAATTATGCAGGACACCTTGTGCTCATGTTTGGCGAGTTGGTGATGTCACCGCTCTCAGCGGCTGCGTGGACACAGCCTAATTTTGCATGCGCGATCTGTTCAAATAAGTATTTGGACATATTTGTATTTACATTGTATACTGTTTAATAAAGGTTTTTTTTTTCATGTGACTTTGATTACATCAGGCAGGGGGGGCCCGAGAAATTTCATGGATGAAAAGGGGGGCTTGGCATAAAAAGTTTGCTCACCACTGCAGAGGATAACTGGTTTGCCTAGATAGTACGTCTACCATTATCATCAAGATGTCTAAGGTTATCCCAGTCTCCCTCTAACAACACCACAGGAGTCTTAGGGATCTGTTTTAATTATCCATCCTTAATTCCTAGAATGACAAGAATAAAAAAAAAACTCACATACTATAAGGAAATTGTAAATTAGTGTGAGTTTATTCCAGTGGCAAGACAACTGTCACAATTACGATAGATACCATAGAACTAAATGGGATGTTTACGAAGTGTAATGCTAACTGTGTCATAAGACAATATAAATTCATGTGAAATACTACTAGTTCAAAAATGCACTGAGTTTGCCTTCCAGTAGATGGTGGACAAAAGAAGATCCCATTTAACAGATATAGATTTTGCTGGTTCTACTTACTGAACTTCATGAACAAGAGATATATTTAATGATGCGTCATGGGTAGAGCTGAAATAGGGTGGTTGGGTGGGTGAAACACATTGCTTTATTTACTTAACAGGACTATAGTCTTAATATAATTATAGTCCAGTTTCATATGATTTGCTATATGGAAATAGCTTTTTAAAGATACGCATACATTAAATAGCACTTGTCTGCAGCTAAAACTGTCCAACAGGCACATTTACTTATCAGAGGTGGAATATTAACTATGCTTGTTAGGCGGTACTTCCCTTTCTCACATATGATAGAAAGATTGCAAACTAACATGATAAAGCATGCACAGCCACAATTGTGGTAGGAGACTGACATTTGCCAGAACAATATCAGTGTACAGAAATGGCTTCACATTTTAGAAATGAATAAAGTTTTACAGTAGTTATGTTCTTAATCTTTGTGTGCTTTAAGTGAATCTAACCACAAGGTTACATGACATCCCAAAATGATCATTTTCTAAATAAAATGATGTGTAGTGGCAATGTACAGTACCTTAAAATGAAAGTACTACTTTTGCTACACAAACAGACAAGAACTCCACAATACATCATGATTCTAAGGCCCTTATTGAAATTGCTGTGAATCAACTTGCTGTGCCTCAGAAGACTTACTGTAAATGAATGGAGATAACTCTTCAGCACTGGGAAGAAGCCTCACGGCATAAATATGAATGTGTTAGTAATACTATACATAGAAAAGCAAGAAGGTAATGTCCCTTGTTTGTACTGGTAACTTCTCTCATTGTGACTCAGAAGTAGAGTATACTGTGGGATGTCATAGTCATTTTGTTTCTGAGGAAGGATGGGTTTTTCCTAGGACAGTGGTATTTCACCTGATTTAAATGTTCTGTTGAAGTTTCTGGTTCCTGAGGAGTTCATCAGTAGTTTCATCACAAGAATCAGTAAATGGAGATTTTTCACTTTTTGAGGCACCATAATTATTCTTTGTTTAGTTTCTTCATTTTTATTATAAGGAAGTTTTCAATATATATTGTATTGTAATGTTTTATACTATGATGTATCAATGTAAAGAAAATGATAATATACATTTGCTGAAACTGCTACAAAGTATGTAATTGGTGTAAATGTTGCTTCAAATTTGCTTCGAAACATCACCCTGTATATGTCCCACATATTTCATATGGCAATACAAGTTTATAGCCCATATTGACTAAATGGTCCTATTCCTAAAGACACCTTCAAGCACATTGAAGTGAATGGGTCATAACATCATAAGGAATGTGTCATAATAGTCAATATGAGCCTGCATAGCCAAAGAAAAATATATGGTGCACTGCATTGATATGTTATTTCTAGACATACAACATAGATACCCTGCAGGTTCACAAAGTTAGAAAATATTTTGGCAAGGTTTCCTCGGCTTTATCAACACCATCGAATTACTATTTTAAATCATTTTTCCACCATCATTAAAGAAAGATTGTTGACCTCCTAAAAAGCATCAATGTACAATGTTTTTATTTTTTTTATGAAAGTTTAAGGATCACAACTTCACAAGGCCATTCAGTGGGACAACCACATTGAGCACTAGAAGGATTTATGTAGGAACATAAATACAATATTTATTTAATTATCAAATGTTTTACTAGGAAGTAATACATTGAGAGATACCTCTCGTTTTCAAGTATGTCCTGGGCATAGAGTTATGATGACAAATACATGGTTACAAATAATACAGTAGTTACAATGAGTGAAAATGGTTATACAGTACATTATATATGAGACATTGTATGCACAGTTAAAGATAATATATATTATAGGTGTATATAACAGTTACAGACCAGAATAAAACGTGAGACATCTTTAGTTTTGAAAGAACTTAGACTGGTGGTGATAGTGAGAGTCTCCGGTAGAGTGTTCCAGTTTTGGGGTGCACGGTAAGAGGAGGAGGAGCGGATGGATACTTTGTTGAACCATTTGTTGCACAATATTCTAATAATATATGATTTGAATGTGAATTCTATTCCTTACTGTAGTTCTAAATATAAGAATTAATGTATTAAAAAAATGGGTAACAAAAAAGTGTATAACACATTGCAAATCCTTCATTTAGAATGTTTAACTGCAGTGGTAGTGTATGTCTATCCATTAGAAAATAAAATAGCTGAATACATTCTTATTAAATATACAAAACTTTAGACAATAGTAGTGTTTCATATTTTTAACAAAGCTCACAGATAAATATATTAGCTCTTATTTATTTTTCTAAATGAGATGAATGTCCGGTACCAATAGGTATCTGAGTCAGTACAGTTCTGTAGTTGCATGTGTTTGTTAAGGGTTTTTAGGTCCAGAAGGTGACTGTGTGAAAAAAGAAATAAATAAGCAGAGGGGTACAAATAGAAGTTAGCTGTCTCACACCAACCTTTTGCATTAACTGCAATCTCTCAATATATGCATTAATAATAAAATGGAGTATAGTAAGAGGCCCATAGGAGCATAATATTTTACTTCTCTAGCAGTTGTTTTGGAGGTAAAAGAGTTTTCATACGCTAGCACTGGATGCAATGGGTTGTAACACACAATTTGTGCAAAGCAGATACTGTAAGTCTACAAGTGGCTCAGACAGGGGGAGTGTTTCGAAGGGGGAGAGAAATAGAGGTGGGTGAAAGAGTGAGGAGGCGTGTGAGAAGGGGGGAGTGTGAGAAAGAGGGGGGTGTTGCAAGGCCACTGACACCGGGGGCGGTGGGTGGGAATGGGGGGGAGAGGGGGCTGGCAATGAAAATTCAATTACTTGGAGCTACTGCAGGAAAGCTATCAGAGGCCTTGGACTCAGGCTTACAGTGTTATTACTGCTTTGTGGAACATAACTTCAGAACTGCACTTCTCACCACAAAATATTCCTCTCTAAAGTTTTATGACTTCCTCTAAAGAAATACAGTTTTAAATAAAAATTGAAAGAACCGCTTTACTATAAATATACAGTTCCCAAAATAAAAATGAACTAAAACACATATCAGTTTGAGAATGACTTCAGTGATTGGGAATTACAGGGAAAAGTCCAGTGCGGAGAGACTAAAAATGGATAATTTTGTTTGTAAAATTTCAGACAAAGAGAATTCCTGACTTTTACATAAACAAAAACAAGGGTTCTTAAGATTAAGGATCTCGGGAACACTTATACAGTGATTGGTATGATGGAAATTAAAATATTTCAAATATATCTATTTTTTGTTTGTCTGTAGAAAACAAGTTTGGTAGATGATTGGACATGGCAACTTGTGACAATATTTTCTATATATGTTGATTCAGGGGTTAAAACTGATCTGAGATTGCTACACAAGGTACAACCAATACTTCTTGTGGCGTATACCTGTTTATTCATGATGTTTACATGGCTAGGATTTTGGGCAGCTGCAGTAGAGAGGTTCAGATCTTTCTCGTGATGTTTCCTGTTCTGTAGAGTAAGTAAATTATCATATGCTCACACCAGTTACCTGCTTTCTAAAAGTCTGTTTTCATGACATTTATAACTTTTTCAAAAAATATCTATTTTTATTTTTCTTGTATTTAGGCCAACTAACGTTTATATAGCCAATTTATTGCACACTATGTTACTGTATGGTACAACCTGCTATACAGAACTGTGAACAAGATATATTTAATGGTGAGTCATGGGTAGAGCTAAAACAGGGTGGCTGGGTATGTGCAGTAAAGTCATAGAGTATATATAGTTTTGAAATTGCATATTGGAATTCTGTATATGGATAATGTTCATAAAATGTCGAACAAAGTACCTACTATTTACATACAATGCTTCCTCGACTCCTCCAAACTTGTACTCATAATAGACTGGATAAACGTGTGGTACAGGATTAGCATAATCATATTTTACTTAGTTGGCGAAGCCATAGTCATAAAGAACAATGTCTTCTCTAAATGCATTTTGAATACCTACTTATGATGTGCTTTGGAAAAAACATAATTGGATTGCTTCAGTAAATTAAATGGATATTTAATAGCAAGGGAATTATAGCATGTTATATGCAACATAAAGTTATGCCTTACACACAAATCACCCGATTTTTGCATTAATTGTAGATAGTGAAAAAAAATGTGATGCCTTTAAAGCTGCAGACCAAGCAATATCCTACGTGTGTGTTTTTTTGTTTTAATAAATCAGTTATGTACTATGAGAAAATACATTAAAAAAAAGAAAACAACTCTGAAGGAGAGTTTTAATGTATTATAATGTAACAAGCATTTTTTGTTTCTATAGCAACAATTTACAAAGTCACATCCCCTTCTTCCTCTGAAAGGCTTTTGCACAACCCTTTTTGAGCCTTGCGTCTCTCTCTAGCAGTGCACCAATTGTATCTAGTGACTGCCTGGTCACATGATCTTCCCCACAAAACTTTGCATCTTTGGTCCATTTAGTGAACTCCTGAGCCGAATCTTCGCTGATCGATCACAAGAGAACAGATCGATCAGCAATTTAGCTAATTACTTATCTTTGTGTGGATTGTATTAATGCACATATTAAAGGGAAAATAAATAAATAAAAAAAGCCGTCAGTTTTCACTGCTGCTTTCATTCTTAGCTAGGATAAACAAAAAAAAATTGAGAAGACAATATGAGTGCATGGTTTGCATGGAAAAATTGTATTTTGAGATGAATTACAAATCCAATAAAAGTAGGACTGTGGTTTTAAAAAGTTAGAGAACAATACAGAGAGATAGAAGTAATTTCTAATGGTAAAAAAAAAAAACAGCCACACTTTGCATAGCTATTTTGGGGGACATTGCTTACACCGGACGTTTATTGGTCCGATCATCCTTTAATAAGGAGTAAACGTGATGAGTGTGTTTCTGCACAACCCTCTTCTTGTGACCTCAATACATTCTAGATGGAGAGGAATGATGTAGAGCTTAGGACTATTAACCAACAAGATCTTATTGCGGTTATGGGCATTGCAGTAAGTGCATTTCTCTGTGTGGGGATTAAGGATGTTCGGGTGTCAAAGTAACAATAACATAAAGGTTCAATTAATATTAACAGCGTTTAATCATTATTTTATTTTTTCTTTGACAAAGTGCCGCAGAGACACGAAACGAGTTAGAGAACTCACCTGTTTGTTCTTGTTGGCATTATGCCTATTAAATAGTTGATTTTTTACCTGCCTCCAGTCCAGTCTTTGTTGCAGTGCTCCTACCCCATCTTGCTCTTGTCTATTCCTATCAGTGGTCAAAGTGTTAAGGTACTAGGGATTATGGGATATTTTTACAACCAGAGAACCACTATTTTTTATCTTCAAATGTATAATTCCCCTTTCTTTTTAAGGGGACTTATTTTAGAAAGCCTAACAATCTTCCTAGTTTTACGGGATTAATATAAAATGCAGTCCAAATGCTCAGTAACAACGTTGAATAAATATATAGATGTTGCCTAAAATCTCACACAGACCACTACTTTGCGAAGTCACACTTACCACTGATTATTATTAACTTTTTTTATGTGGTGATTTTTATTTTCTTTATACAAGGTACCAAATATTCCTGTATTTTAATTGTTGCAGACAAAATGTCCATTTGCAATGATAAACAGAGTGCCTTCAACTTCGTGGATGGTTAATGAGTAGATCGGGAGAGTGGTAGGAGAGTAAGGAAAATGTACATCGAATTAAAAACATTAAATATAAAGACACAAATTGAATTAAACACAAGCATCACAAAACACTGTTAAAACCAGCTGGTGTTCAATAAAGGAATTATGTTCATTTAGTTTCTGCCATTTATTAAAAACTTCAACGTAGCCTTTTGAAATATTCTACCAGTCAGTATAAAACTAAAAGTAAATGATGTGATCAGCAAAATACATTTAGCTGAAATATGAGTACTAACTACAGTATGTGCTTCGTGTCGTGACGTGTTAGATATGTTCTTTCCACTTGATACGCTCAGTAAGGTTGGTGTGTTGAACTTCTCAAAGTTGCGCAATTGTTTGTTTTAAAGCAGCTGCTAGAGTTGCCAGGTGGCTTGTCCAAAACTACTGGACACATAAAATATACCCCCCCCCCTTCAATACATATAAAAAAAATACACCCACCCCCAATACATATAAAAATACACCCCCAACCCCAATATATATAAAAAAATACACCACACCCCCAATGCATATAAAAATACCCCCATCCTCCCCAATACATATACAAAATACACCCCCATCCCCCCAATATATATAAAAAATACACCACACCCCCAATACATATTAAAAATATACCCAACCCCAATACATAGAAAATTCATACTTACCTTGGGGATGGTCTCAGGTCGAGCCTGGTGGCTACGGGGGTCTGTGGCTGTGGGAGGGGGGTGTCTGGTGGCTGCGGGGGGAGGCCTGGTGTCTGCGGGGAGCAGAAGCTGCAGGAGAGCCGGTGGCCAGTCAGCAGTTGCTTCTGGCCCCGGCTCTCCATCAGCTGCAGGCTTCTCCCTAACTGTCTCTCCCACGCCGAAGTGTCTGAGGCTGATGCGCGCCAGGCTCCCTCTCACGCCGGCGCTCACCGGATGCTGAGCCCAGCTGACTTCCATTGCTTGCTTACGTCAGAGAGATCCAGCGTGTGTCAGCATCAGACACCTCCACGTGGGACAGTCAGTGAGGGAGAAACCTGCAGCTGGGGGAGAGCCGGGCCCAGAAGCAACTGCTCTGACTGGCCGCCCACCCCCCCCCCCCCCCGCAGCCACTCTGCGTTCGGAGAGAGGTAATACCGGGCACATAAATGTCCAGGATTACATTTCATTTTATATCGTACGCAGGGGCAAAATACCAGGCTGTCCTGTACAAAACCGAACACCTGGCAGCCAGCAGCCCCCATATTTTTATTTTATTTACCTTCTTAAGGCAGCACTCCAGGTTGTATTTCTTGCCTTTTTTTTAGTTATAGGATTGAAGCAGGGAGTTTCCGGAGCTGAACTATGTTTCCTGTTTCCTGTGGTATTTACCTCCATACGTGCCGTTATCTCCTTCTCGTTTAAATGCCCCTCTTCACGTAGGCCAATAGGAAGCCACAAGGGATGATGTCACAACTTCCTATTGGCACACAAGACAGCATATTTAAAGCCGCCATTATCTTAGCCACATAGCCCCATCAGAGATGCAACATGAAGGAGATACCAGCATCCCCTACAGAGGTGAGTATCTCAGGAAGCTGGGGGTCCACAAAGCTACAGTATAACTAAAAAAAAAAAGAAGCAAGAAATGCAACCTGGAGTGATGCTTTAAACTGCTCTGAAGTCATCTGACCTCTGGGAAACCCTCAGTTTCAGAAATATATGAGAGACAAACTAGAAATATGGCTACAGGGTCACCGATAGAAAATCACAACCTCATCTCCTGCGACTTTCTATTGGCCACCTGATGCCACAGCCACATTGCGTCCGCTTGGCAAGTATTCTGCTCTGTGAACACAATTAGTAATGTATCTCAATGAACAGGGGGTCCCCAAAAGTCTGGGGACTGTATACCACATCTGAAAAACACAGTGCAGTCAAAATTAAAAAAAAAAAATCCCCCTCCCCTCTAAAAAAAACAACCAGCCGTGCGGACTGCTTTAAAGCATGACAAATCCTTTCAACCTCAGCTTCTATACAGATGACATTTTCTTTAAAAGTCAAAAAGGCATTAAATGGGATCTGCTGTATACTAAGTGGTCCATTTTTCCTTTATCAAACTATGTTATATTTACTGAACACCCCAGTGTATTAGTGGGCATCTGTGATAGCATTTAGTCACAGTGAACTACTGCCCTTTATCCATCTGTTAAATGTTACGCATATCAACTAAGAACTGAGGCGTATTGAAAAGTTCAGCTTGGCATGCAATAGTGTGCAGCCTCATGACAACTGATGTATATTTAGAGAATAATTTCTGCTAGTTCCACCAGCTAATACTGGGGAAGTAACATTGTTGTGTAAAACCAGAGAGTCGTTTTTTTTAATCCCTAGAATTAAATAAAATCTACTTTGTGACCTGAACATGTGCAGATTTCAGACTCCTGGCACACATTTGTTTAGCTAAGACACAAAAATGACTAGCCACACGATGGCACTGTCATTCATCTCCTGTTGAACCTTTCGGAGCCTAAGACAGACGTACTGTACTGTAAGTAGGAAAATCCTTGGCCATTTTGGATGCTTAGATCCAGTACAAGAAAGCATTTGAGTCAATGCCTTTCAAACCAGGGTGATGGTTACAATATAGGTCAAATGTAGATTAGTAATATCTGCAGCTGCGTTCTTGCTAAAGCTGTGCTTCTAACAGAAGGCAAGTCAGGAAGTTCCTGAGACAAGTTTATTCAGTTCAGTTTTTACGGTTCACTTTTATAAATAGAATAAGACTACAAATCCTACAATGCTATATGAAAGCAGTAAATAAACCACAACTCAATTAATCAGCTGACATGGGTTCAGTTGACAATACTAGTTAAAGGTACTGATGCAATATGTAACATTGTACCCTCAGATAACACAACATCTCAGTATAACCCAGAATATATACAGACTCCCAGATTCATTGGCAGTGCAGGCCCAATATATCATGGAAGAGAACAAAGAAGCCTGCTACTGTACATCTAGTGCAGCATGACAAGTGCTCAGCATGAAAACAGACACAGTTTGGAGCCAGAGAATTATTATTCACTGTAGTCTATATTTGTCAAATTAGTACTGACATGTTGATCACTTGAAAATAAATACCTAATGTATAGAAGACTGGAGAGGGACAATTCTGCAGCAGATCAGCCAATTAATTCCTTTGGTCTGCGGATTTCAGCAGATTATTGTCAAAAAGGGAGATTCGCAATTTTGCAGATATTTTATTATTATTACCAATACATTCCACAGATTCCACAACCCGTGGGCGGGTGTGTAGGACCTAATCTGCGGATTCAGCAATCCGTTGGCGAATGCTTAAGAATCTGCCAACGGATTGCTGAATCCGCCAATTTGATTCTACATATCCGTCCATGGGTTGTATCCAGTAGCAGATTTTGATGAATCCGTGCAGATTGAAGCCGCCCAAATCCGTATGCGGATTTTACACCACGAAATGGATTTTGGGGGTAACATCAGCGAAAATGTGGGAAACGGATTTGGGCGGACTCGCCCACCTCTATTGAAGATGATGAGCGTGCTGTCTTTGTAACTTGCATCCAATATCCTTTACAAAGCACCTCGGTGTGAAACGCGTAGGTGTGGGCTGCATGCCCTTGTATGTCTTTCATGATCCATTAAATTGTTATAGTTTGTAATAATTTTTCTGCATAGTAGTAGTACTCTGCTTTTTCTCTTCCATTCTTCGTATCCAGTGCTGAGTGGAATCAAACCCAGTACCAGTGGGTCATCGTACCAGGACGCTGCACCTACACATGAGTCCTTGGTTATTGCCCTCATACACTACTCAAGTATTACCCATTCAATATTGATGTATCAAGGTCTGGACACCAGAATGTGTTAAATCCTTTCCACAGTGCTTAGTGGGATTTTTTCCAGCAATTACATCAGATACTGGGAATTGCATACCACCATTCATGTGTATATTCTACTAAGATACCTGAGGGGTACTTAATTGCGGACTATTGTTCTTTGAAGCTATATATAGCAATATCTGCCTTTGTTTTTTAATGCACCACACAGCTTTTTTTATAACTGATGCTCTAAACCTTTTGAGCCAGGGTGGTTGCAACACCAGATTGGTACGTTGCGATCATATGATTACGATGTCACTGATGACATAAATGGAAGACGAGTAGTCTCTTCCATTCCTTTGACATGAGCACAGAACACATTCTCTCCTGGAAAACAAGTAAAAAGCCCAAAATGTAGATAATGCATCAAGGGTCCCCTGTAGTGTCAGACCACTTTTAAGTGGTAAAGTTTAAAAAATAAAAAAAATAAACATTATTTTCCTAATCTCTAGCTTCTCAGGTTACCATGGTAATCTTTAGACTGCAATGGGATCTGGGAGAGCCCCATATAGATTTCTTGTAGGATCAGATAAAAAGAAATGGTAATCAGCACGGACTACTCCTTTAAAGCCCAACTTCAATAACCGGCCATCTGAGCCCCTTACTCTGCTGGGCCAACAAGAGGCCACTAGCACCACTCATCAGGATTCTAACCCCTTCCTCACTTAAAAGGCTGCCAGTACACCCTTTTTCTCATCACCCTGCTCAAGACTTCAGCTTTGAATCCTCATAATGCTGTTGGTGGACCTGGTCTTAACCCTCACAGTGCCTTTTAACATACATGGTATGGCATGGGCCCTGGCATTCCAGAGGTGCTTATGATGTGTCAGGAATGTCATCGTCATTTGGTCATTTTCTAGGGGGCAATCGGACACTTAGCCCGATCGAAAAAGAGGTGGAGCCTCCTGCCCTTCTGTTTCCATCTGGGGCCTGGTCAAGTCATGTGATCGCTTCTACAGAGATCATATGGCCAGGAATTGTCAAGAATCCTCTTGACTTCCTCAGGGGATCCCTGACCACAAGTCACGAAACGCGTAGGGAGGAGGAGCTTAGTGTTTTGGACCGTCCAGGCATCCATAGTTCCTGACGTGAGGAGAGTTCTTGTTGCTGTACCGCTGACGTCACTCGAATTTCCGGTATCGAGTGTAGCGGGCGGCGATCCTCCCCTCCGTCGATCTAGGAGATGTTCAGGTTGCGGACGGCATCCGTGAGCAGTAATTGTTATCCCCCATTTATGTGAGTGTGATTTTAATCCTTTTTAACTGTCATTAAATTTCTGTACGGTATCACACTAGTTTTGGTTCCTTTCCCCCCCCCCCTTTTATCTGTGGGAGCGTTGGAGTGCATCACGTGTATCAACACCTGTATCCACGCCATTGCCGACTGAGGGGGACTCCACAGACCAGACCAAGAGGGGTCCGTGAGAGGTTCTGAGGAGACGGGAAGTGTGTTACAGATTCTCTCCACTGAATTTACAAGCCTATATCCTGTAAGTAGGATTCTGTGGCTCTAGATAGGGATAGGTTGATAAAACGAACTACGCAATCGGCGTGCCCTGTTTTTTGTGATTTCAGAAACAGTGGAATATCACCTAAAGGACACCTTCCCCGTCTGGAACCCAATTGTTAAGACCATCAATCCACCTAAGGAAGCCTGCACTAGAGACTGCCTTATTGGTTCACGGTATCTTGGACTTTGTCACAGCGCCAGGGACATTTAATTTGTATTTTTACATTGCCTTGACAGATTTGGAATAGTCTGGGTTTTTTTTGTTCCTTTAGGCTGCTTGATTCATTCATATTGTTAATCACTCTATTTTTGGTATCATCTTTTGCACTTATTTATATTTGTGTGTAGGTCAGCGCTTCTTAGAGGGCTTATATTTGTTTGTTTGCTTATATCCAAAGTATCATTGCTGAATTATTTTTCCTGTTTGCTCAATTACTATTGTACCGGTGTTTCCCCCCTCCCCCCAATCACAGATAGGGGCTATTACAGGGTGTATGTGGTACATACCTGCTGGTAACAAGAGGGCTCAGTCATCCGCGAAGACTTTGGGACACAGAAACAGGCTTCTTTCTAACTATCGACCTGTCACCCTCCTGCCTTTTGCTTCCAAACTCCTTGAACATCTTGTATTCTCTCGCTTGCTCCACTTTCTCAACACCCATTCTCTCCTAGACCCTCTACAATCTGGCTTCCGCACTGCTCACTCGACTGAAACAGCCCTCACTAAAATAACTAATGACCTCCATGCTGCCAAAGACAGAGGTCATTACACTCTGCTCATATTACTGGACCACCCTTTTCTCCTTCACATTCTCCATACTCTTGGTATTCGTAACAAAGCTCTATCCT
The DNA here is from genome assembly GCF_040206685.1 of Ascaphus truei. Lineage (NCBI taxonomy): Eukaryota > Metazoa > Chordata > Amphibia > Anura > Ascaphidae > Ascaphus > Ascaphus truei. The sequence goes on along the minus strand of NC_134487.1, from coordinate 107,057,924 downwards.
GGATCTCCTCTTACCTCTCCAATCATACTTTCAGTGTCTCTTCTGCTAACACCTCCTACTCCTCCATACACACTTTCTCTAGGTGACCTAATTACATCCCTTGGGTTTAAACATCACCTCTATGCTGATGACACACAAATTTACTTTTCAACCCCTGACCTTTACACCTGCTGTACAGACCAAAGTTTCGGAATGCCTCTCTGCGATATCATCCTGAATGGCTCTCCGCCGACTTAAACTTTAAATGACAAAAACAGAGCTCCTCATACTTCCTCCCAAATCTGGCCTTACTACCCCCTTCCACATTACTGTTGGAAGTACCATCATTCACCCAGTAGCCCAAGCACGCTGCCTAGGGGTCAAGCGACTGCTATCTCACATTCTCCTTTCACATTCAAAACGTCTCTAAAACCTGTCGCTTTTTTCTCTGCAATATCACAAAGATACATCCTCTCCTCTGTTGCTCGACTGCTAAAACTCTGACACAGGCCCTCATTCCCTCCCCCTCTTGACGGCTGTAACCTCCTGCTGTCCGGCCTTCCTGCCTCTCACCTGTCTCCCCTACAATCTATCCTAAACGCTGCTGCCAGAATCACTCTACTCTTTCCTAAATCTGTCTCAGCGTCTCCCCTGCTGAAATCGCTCTCCTGGCTTCCTATCAAATCCTGTATCACACATGCAATTCTCCTCCTCACTTTTAAAGCTTTACACTCTTCTGCCCCTCCTTACATCTCATCCCTAATTTCTCGCTATGCACCATCCCGACTCTTGCGTTCTGCTCAAGGATGTCTTCTCTCTACCCCCTTTTGTATCTAAAGACCTCTCCCACCTTAAACCTTTCTCACTGACTGCCCCACACCTCTGGAATGCCCTTCCCCTCAATACCCGACTAGCACCCTCTCTATCCACCTTTAAGACCCACCTTAAGAACTCCCAAGGTAGAACTTGTACTCCCCCCAGTTAGATCACACACCAGGCCGGAGGTATATTGCGAACAGGAACGGTTTATTACTACAGTCTGTGCACTAATGCACAGCTACTTAGAAGTCCTGCCAGATACAGTCTCCTTAGATCAGCTCTCACTGGAGATGGTCCCTGGACGTCACTACAGGCCAAGGGCACCCGCAGCCATACTAACTCTTCACCACCTCCCTAGCGGAGGCAGAGGTATAATCACACTCACTCCTCTCCACAGGAAAGAGCACATGGGTAGGCCCCAATCTCAGGCTCCCAGGCATGTGACCTGCCTTCCACAGAGGGAAGGAACAACCTCCAAATGTAGGGCGGTCCTGCCCTTAAGTACAGCCAAAAGGCGGCACCCCATTGTCCCAGCTACAACAGGATGTGCCACCCTCTGCTGTCACTCAAGTGCAGTACCAAAGGTGAAGGGAAAAATGTCCATACAAACTACTGACAAACCTGTGAATACCAGGGTTTACTGCCAGCCCATGGGGTAGAATAGTAGCCGGGGGGTACCCCACTACACTATGCTTTAGAAGTACAATTAAAGGAGCCGTCTGACTTGGCCTACCTTCTATTTTTTTTGGGGGGGGAGTGGGAAGCGCTTCCCTCACATTAAAATAAAACAGAGAGGCAAAAAAACGAAGGGGCAAAAAACCAAAGGGGCAACAAAAATAGCAGTAGGAACTGCTCCTTTAGGATACCGATTGTATGTTCTATTAGTTTACTCTTTTTATTAGTAGGACTTTTACCTACTATGGGGCCTATGCAGAGAGCAGCGAATTTTAAAATTGGCGAATTTATTAAAAAGTAGCTTTTTTGGAGAGTTTTAATCTCCATATGCAGAAAAGTGCGAATTCTGCTATGTTTAACATGGATGCGTGTGGCGAGTTTAAATTGGCGAGATGCGCGCTTCAGAAATGTGTTAAAACAAATTCGCGCCTTTTTTTTTCCCTTTGCAATGGCCGCGAGCGGCAGGTTTTTTTGGCGAGGCAAAACGGAGACAATCGCGCCATTTTATTGGCGCGAACAGCCGCTAGATGCCGTTCGCGCCTCTCTGCATACGGATATTTTTTAAACTGGCGAGATTGCGGTTCTCGCCAGCCGCGAGGCGAGTTTTACAAATAGAAAAGAAAAATTGGCGCGTTTTTCGGAAATCTCCATTTTCTGCTGTTTTCTGCGCGATTATCTCCAAAAAATGGCGAATTTCGAAAATTCGCTGCTCTCTGCATAGGCCCCTATATCTCTGAAATTATATTCCATAAATGCAGAATATTAACTGGCAAATCATTATGTAATGGCTCATTAGATAAAAAGGCAAGCAGTACTACAATATGCATTTGTACTCCCGAACTTTAAAATATAGATTGTAAGTGGCTTAAAATATGAAAAACAGGAAATCTTAGAGCAAAGATATTAGATAAGAATGTTCTTAATTCAACATTGAAACAATAGGCTGTTATAAATGACACTGATGCAAATGTTTATTTGCATACTGATATCTATACATCCATGTCGACGTAAAAAAGCAGCAGTTTTTTTAAACCAGCTGCCTTTCCTGTAAGCACACGTACCGTATGTTTTATCTGAGCACAAAGACTACATAATGTCAAGATTTTGCTAATCAGATGTTTGAAGACATCCTGTACCTAAATACCTGGTAATGTTATTGTCACTAAAAAAGGCATTTCAACATCTAGTTTTCCATTTCTTATCACAATGTCAGAGCACAGCAGAGGGAACATGTAATTTAACTACAGAAGTTTCTGCTAGTTATGCCAATACAGGTCTACAGTATGTGAAACTTGTTTAATGTTTTTAGGGTCACAAGTCCTATTTTTATTTTAAACTTTAAGTGACAAAAGGCGCTACAACGCTGAATCCCTTCAATGTATTGATATAAGCAATAAGCAGATGAACAGGACTGGACAAGGGCTTATACAGACTGATGTGTGTAGTAAAGTCCCCAGATGGACCGATGATCCCTGAAGGGTAAGATGTGTGGCTTGAAAAAACCCCAATCAAACCCTCATTGGGATGGTTCCTGGACTCACAATAAGTATTCTCAAAAAATAATGAAAGATACTCACAAATACCCCTTAGTCCAATGTCCTGATAGGCGTGCCTACCGGTGAAGAGATACTGGTCTTGAAGAACAAAAGTAAATACTGGCGCACAGCCAAGAGTGGGTCTCAAACAATGTTGTGTTAAAAAATCTTCTTTATTAATCCATCTAAAAAAGTGGAGGTGAATACCCTCCTACGAGTTTCGTGTTAAAAAAACCACTTTATCAAGGAGATTTTTTTAACACGAAACGCGTAGGAGGTTGTTTGCCTCCACTTTTTTAGATGGATCAAAAAGGAAGATTTTTTAACACAACAATGTTTGGGACCCACTCTTGGCTGTGCGCCAGTATTTCTTTTGTTCTATTTTTATTCTATCATGATAAAGTGATATATGTAAATCATTGAAACTAGTGGTAATGAGCTGAAATTTCAAAAATATGTTATTTGTTTCTTCTGTATATATCTATTTTACATTTAGCAATAGCATATAATAAGTCTGGTTACAGTTCCCTTTGCATGGGTATTTGTTGTCCTGATAACATGGCCTGGCTATTTATGTGGCAAATGACAGTAATGGCATCAATTGATGCCATTCAGTAAATGCAATGCTGTATGTGTACATAATTTCACATTTGGAGCTAGAAGGAGTGCCTAATTATTCCATAATCTGCATATGTCATTTATAATGTCAGTTGCGATAGGAGACCAGCACATTATTAAATGCAATGTGTCTACGTTTGGATCTGCTTAGCTCGAATGAATGCAAAATAGAATAAAACATGTTGTCACCACTAAATCCTTTAAAAGTATATTCCGTATCTTATCTTCTAAGTTGTTTTGCAACATATGCAGTGAGATTTAAAAGCATCTGCTAGAGCCCCACTGAATGCCATATGTTCTCTCATGCATACAGAACAAGTAGACAGATATAGAGCAGTGCATTAAAAATAGGCCACCAATGATATACTATTATTTTTCAGGCCTGCCATATAGAGATTGTAGTCTAAAATGTCTAGATTGAAAGTCTAAAATACCAAGAGCACTGGAATAAATGTTGTGCCAGTCAAAATATGAATACGTTATAAGTGAAAAGCTAATAAACTGTGAGAGAAATCCAGTTAAAATAAAAAGCCATTTGTCTACGTATTCTACAGGAGCATATACTGTACAGTACATTTTTCTGAATCTCTCACTGTATACAGAGAGACTAACATTTCCGAAAGAAAAGTTACAGGCTACAGTGAGAGAAACACCACAGCCCATAACCTGCTTACAGGAGAGATCAGGGGAGCACAAAATGCAACAGACTTGCAAACCGCAAGTAATCACACTGCCTACCAATACAGACCCCAATAAAGACTGCCCATCAATCGTAGGACTCCCACTAACAGATACTGTTTACCAATGATAGGACTCCCCACTAACAGACACTGCTTAACAATGATAGGACAACCCACTAACAAATACTGCTTACCAATGATGGGGCTCCCCAATAACATGTACTACTTACCAATAATGGAACACCCATGAACAGATACTGTTTACCAATGATAGGACTCCCCACTAACAGACACTGCTTACCAATGATAGGACGCCCCACTAACATATACTGCTTACCAATGATAGGACGCCCCACTAACAGACACTGATACCAATGATTGGATTCCCCACTAACAGATACTGTTTACCAATCATGAGGCTCCTCGGCTGCCTGTTTAAGGTGCAGTCACATACAGTCAGTAAAACACAATTTAACAATCAACTTGGCTTCCTTAATCTAATATAACTATGCTAAACTGAAATATTTATTTTATTGTTTCTCTGGAAACTAATTATAAATTGCAGTTTTTGGGGGGTCCTTTAAATTAGGAGTGTCTGTCAACCAGGTGTTCTCTTTACCCTTATACCACCCTGTCTTTATTGAAAAGACAGAAAAGGTAGAGAGATTGGGAGAGTGAGGCTGTACCTGTGCAAACTCTTGATAAACACACCGTAACATCAGGCAAGAGGGAGTAGCCAGAAGAAATCAACCCCCTCCCCCAGGTCCTATTTCACGTGTTTATACTAACTTCACAAAATTATTTGGAAATAAATATGGCTGTCAGATTTCAGTTAAAAAGAGGCATCAAACACCCAGATGAGACCCCATATAGATGTTACTGCAATTAACACCTTTTTGTCCTAGGACGGACTGCCCCTTAAATGATGAAAATGCTTGACCTTGAGCCTGCGATGTCACTCCCCCCACCCTTTGAAAACACGCCCTTAAATAAAACTCACACACAGGAAAAGGTCTGGAGGTTAAAACGGACATGGCTTTTATAAAATACAACATCAAAAGAACATCCTCCCAAACCCTGTCAGACTGTTCCACAAACCAATAAGGCAAACGGCACTCAAACTATGGCCTGTAATTTTCAAAGCACTGCTCAGCCCTGGCTACTCCGCTGAATCATCATCATAAGTTGCGAGGATGAGCCCCAGGTACCCACTGCACAGCGAGCCCTGACCACTCGCCAATGAATGTCACCACTTAGGCAAAACTGTACCCACTGAACCTTGTCTCCAAGGTTAACGCACACTTAACCAAAACATTTGCCATCACCAGGGCTATTTAACCATCCTTAAACTAGCACCAGAGCCTCCAAACCAGCTAGTAAAAAAAAAAAACCTGCCACCCTCTTTATCGGAGCGGTGTTGTAGCAATCCCTCCATCATTTCTTCTTTGACCGGAATAATAACTCTCCACCAAAGCCTGCTGAACTTGTTTGCCAATCTTGCACTTCAGACAGCATCTACCCACTGAGTCAACGCTGCTGCACAATGAACATTCATGCCGAATTCTGCACCCAGTAAAATTGCACTCGCCTTCATTTAAATCCCAGCATTAACGTTTTTTTACTACAGGCCGTCAGCTCGTAAACCCACTGTTGGCCACCCCAGGGAGGGTTCCAACTTATGCTTCATAATTAGTTCTAACCATAAGTCTATATCTTTAGCATCCCACGATAATTGTTTGTGCACAGCCACTTTTTGCCGGAATTGATCATCATAGAGTCACCAAGACATCCCGCTATAATTCCTACTCACAAGAGACCCACCATATTTTGGTTTTTAAACAAAGTTGAACAAAGATGGGGAAACTTTTCGCCTCTTATGCTTTCTAGGATAGAAAACAGTTGAAGCCAATGAGAAAATATTTGGGAATAATAATAATAAGCATTTTCTTGTGTAGCGCTGCTTCTTTTACGTAGCGCTTTACAGACACATTTTGCAGGCAAGGGCCCCTGCCCTGTGGAGCTTACAATCTATGTTTTTGGTGCCTGAGGCACAGGGATATAAAGTGACTTGCCCAAGGTCACAAGGAGCCGACACCGGGAATTGAACCAGGCTCCCCTGCTCCAGACTCTGTCCACTGAAAACCAGGGGAAGGGAAGAGAAGGGGGGGAAGGAAAGGGATAAGGAGGGCTCCCGCATCAGCTAAAGTAGAGAGAGTAGTAGACAAATCGTAAAGATCATATAAAGGTGCAAAAGGGGATAGGGAATAATGCAAACAAACAAACAAAAGATTCCCCCTTGAATGCACTCGGATAGATCAATGTGTAATGATGAGGTATATTAAAATCCTTTTAATCAATGATAAAATAGTAATTGAATAGAGGGGTGTGGTGCAAAAGTCCAGGGCCACCCCCTAATGACATACCAAACAAAACTTCCTAAATAATATAAGAACGGAAGGTGGCTGAAAGAATCACGACATCAAATCACATCGGCATAGATGCCATGGTATACCTAATGAAAATCCTACAGAACAAAGTGCTAACCCCTAATAGCGATGCACTCATATCTAAAAAATCACCAGTCTCTAAAAATAAGGCTGCTGATGCTGAATCTGGAGGATATGAATACCCTGGCACTAACATAAGGTGCCGAATCAGGCTGACTCAAATAATAAATATGTCAAACCTAATATGATGATGCAGATCAAAAGAGAAACAGCGTGATTATCACACTACAGACACATTCAAATTAGTCTATATGATTAACATGCTGAAATGGAGAAAAAACACTTAGCATAAGAGTATATAGTCCTGTAAAAGGACTGGCACAAAGTGTGCATATGTAACGCCCTGAGGCACGGTTCACAGACCGTATCAAGTTATAGCCTCATTAACAGAAAACTATATAGACTCTACATAAACATTAACTTTTGTATAAAAAGAAATGTATAAAATGTTAACATATATCAGAATTTAGCTGGTGTCCTCCATAAAGCTGAACCACTGAGTATGAGTCTCATAGAGAGTATATATGTTGGGGGTGCACAGGAAAATAGCATCAAGTACTAATCCTAATGAGTCAAAATCGGACGCATGGTGTCTACTTTTCCTCCATCAATTATACAACAGTGGTATCCATGCGCTAGTTACTCTGCTGATATGTACTTAATCTACTAGTGTTAAGATAGCTGGTATGTTTCTTACCTATACCGAACACAACCAATATGCACAGCTTCTAGCATTATGACAGGTTTCTATCTGGCAGCACAGGGGTTAAATTTCTCTATGTCTGCCTATGACTACCATCTGCTATAAATTGTGCACCTTTGAGAAAGCGTGAACCTGCGTGAAACGTGCGTCAGGTGATCACACGGCATGACGTCACCCTACAGGACGGACGCTACTGATATGCGCTCCAGCGTTCCGGCGATTCCAGCTGCTCGAGTTATACCTCTGCTGCCCTGCTGCTGTAGTATCCTGCTCTCCCCACTCCTCTGGGCTGCATTATGTATCTGCCGATACATTTGACATTGAGCTAAGTATACTGCTTCCTAGCTTTTTGTGCAGACATTATGCTGCGCTGCCCTGAGAGGGGGTACGTATGAACTTAAGTGTTTCTATGTTGGCAAGTGTTACACCATGCAGTTGCTACATGTCGAGACCTTTGTATGTATATATATATGTGGGGTGCGGTAGTGCGTTGATTTTAACTGCTGCACCATAGGTGGGCATTTATGACTTCATGTGTCTCTGTGTTTGCAAGTGTTTCACTGTGCGGTTGCTACATATTGAGACCTTTGTTTGTATACATGTGTGCGGTGAGCCAGTACTTTGACTTTAACTGCTGCACCAGGCGTCCGATTTTGACTCATTAGCATTAGTACTTGATGCTATTTTCCTGTGCACCACCAACATATATACTCTCTATGAGACTCATACTCAGTGGTTCAGCTTTATGGAGGACACCAGCTAAATTCTGATATATGTTAACATTTTATACATTTCTTTTTATACAAAAGTTAATGATTATATAGAGTCTATATAGTTTTCTGTTAATGAGGCTATAACTTGATACGGTTTGTGAACCGTGCCTCAGGGCGTTACATATGCACACTTTGTGCCAGCCCTTTTACAGGGCTATATACTCTTATGCTAGGTGTTTTTTCTCCATTTCAGACTGTTAATCATATAGACTAACTTGAATGTGTCTGTAGTGTGATAATCACGCTGTTTCTCTTTTGATCTGCATCATCATATTAGGTTTGACATATTTATTATTTGAGTCAGCCTGATTCGGCACCTTATGTTAGTGCCAGGGTATTCATGTCCTCCAGATTCAGCATCAGCAGCCTTATTTTTAGAGACTGGTGATTTTTTAGATATGAGTGCATCGCTATTAGGGGTTAGCACTTTGTTCTGTAGGATTTTCATTAGGTATACCATGGCATCTATGCCGATGTGATTTGATGTCGTGATTCTTTCAGCCACCTTCCGTTCTTATATTATTTAGGAAGTTTTGTTTGGTATGTCATTAGGGGGTGGCCCTGGACTTTTGCACCACACCCCTCTATACAATTACTATTTTATCATTGATTAAAAGGATTTTAATATACCTCATCATTACACATTGATCTATCCAAGTGCATTCAAGGGGAAATCTTTTGTTTGTTTGTTTCCAAACTCTGTCCAGTCAGGGAAAATAACCTTGTTCAATATCCTTCTTTCCTCTTGCTTACTGGACCTGGCTAACACCTCCCTGTAGGTTGGCAGCAAGGACAATATCTCTACATGCTCTCCCTTCCATAACTTCTCCTTTAAATCCAGTGGGTAATTGTAACCCCAAAGGGCTAGTGACGCATGTGTAAGCATCCCAAAACAAATGTCAGAAACCTTACCTGCCTCTGTTGGGTCTGCCCCGGGACCAAGCAATATCACCCCTGCTTTGCCTCCAGATGCAGTTGCAACTCCAAAAACCACTTCACAGCCGCCTGGGGATGAACTGACCCGACAGCAAAGGCAAAGATCACTTCCATACTTCCACCATGCTGGAAAAGGCTGTAACTGTCCCAGGCCTTAGCGTGGATATAGGTGCTGAGCTGCCCCATAGGACCACCATAGCCCCTCCTGTGTGGTTCTTCAGAGTGGACAAAAAACCTCTTAGCAGGGCCATTAACTCACCCACTCCTGAGCCCCTAGGCAGCAGCCAATTCACCAGGAGGTCAGACTCAGCCCCCAGCACCAACCCAGCTATCGCCCTACCTGCGGCAACACCGACAGAGGGACCATAACCACCCACCAGCCCCTCCTGCACAGAGAACTTCCTCCCCCATGGGGTACCCCGATAAGCCCTTACTAGACCCCGCCTAGGAGGCCAATAATGTATGCGCTCCCAGCATCCCCCTCCTGGGACCTTGATGATAAACAGGTGGTTAAATCAGGGCAAGAGGCTGTTGCCCTAAAACCCAGGGACTTTCTCTTATTCCCTGATGGTCCAGACGCAGTCCAGAATATTTTAACAAAATGCAAGAGGCAGCACTCTTAATAGAACTAAGTATCAAACAATCTTAATTTTATTTGAGAAGAACAGTCCATTTGCAGTTCAGCTCTGCCTTCCGCAGCAACCAGCAGACCCTGCAGGTTCCCGGTGGGGGTAGAGCATTGCTAGAGGCCTTGCCTCGTGGAGCCATCAGTCTTCTTGGGATCGCGCCTCAAAATGCTGCTGCCGGACAAGCTCCTGAACTCCACCATGGAGCCTGCAGGAACCGACTATTATAGGAGCAGCTGACAGAGGACCAAAAAGTGAGTGTGAACAGTGAGGACTGCCTGCTCACGCTCTAGTCCCCCAGCATAAATAAGGGGAGCCTTGGCCTGGCACTGATGTTGCCCCTCGCAGAGAGATCAGGGCTTCTTTTAACTGAATTAAACTAAGAAAGGTTCATCTGCATTTAGTTTACTGACATAAACAAGGTAGCCTATACAAAGTGAGGGTTATACGAAGTTATACTATCTACAGTACCACTATTCATAACCTTCTGTTACATTCCTTTTTCTCCCCACTCCTGATTTCTCAAGTTCACGAGGCCTGCAAAGGAGTCAACTCTCTAATTACAAGATAATGTAGTCTATTAAAACATCTCTCAAACTCTGAAGTAGAGAGGTTATGTTACCAAGAGAAAGGGGAACAACATCAAACATGAGGAACAGTGATTGGAAAGTAGAAGAACAAGTTACTGGGGAATTAAAAATGCATAGCACAATTCTGTGGATGGTATTACAATTCTGATGAACTTCAAGGCAAAGGGTGACCGCCTGGGAATTCCCCAAA